>NW_027522033.1:0-37238 GCF_052094955.1 Ictidomys tridecemlineatus
AATAAAGCAGTTTCAAGTTCTATCTCTATGGTTTGTTTGCTGTTGATGTAGCCCTAAGCAGAGACTGGCGAGAATCACTTTCATGGAAAGGGCCTGCCAAGCTTCAAAAAACTGCGAGTTGCCTGAATTCTCAGAACACACTTTTTCACCCAATCTTGATGAAACTTTCAGGTAATGATCAGTACACCAATCCCACTTGGCTCGCCAAATTTCCTTGTTCTAGTTGAAACCGTTCGTTGGCAGTAACCGGTTTCATTTGGAGGTTTCACTCTGTTTTCTCCTATAGGGATACATGTATTTGGAACTCTAAATCAAACCCGTTTTGTGCTAGCTCTTTGAAACTTGACACCATAAGGCAGTTTCAAGTTCTATCTCTATGGTTTGTTTGCTGTTGATGTAGACCTAAGCAGAGAGTGGCGAGAATCAGATTCATGGAAAGGGCCTGCCAAGCTTCCAAAAAACTACGAGTTGCCTGAAATCTGAGCACACACTTTTTCACCCAATCTTGATGAAAATTTCAGGTAATAATCAGTACACCAATCCCACTTGGCTCGCCAAATTTCGTTCTTCTAGGTGAAACCATTCGTTGGCAGTAACCGGTTTCATTTTGAGGTTTCACTCTGTTTTCTCCTACAGGGATACATGTATTTGGAACTCTAACTCAAACACGGTTTGTGCTAGCTCTTTGAAACTTGACACCATAAAGCAGTTTCAAGTTCTATCTCTATGGTTTGTTTGCTGTTGATGTAGCCCTAAGCAGAGACTGGCGAGAATCACTTTCATGGAAAGGGCCTGCCAAGCTTCCAAAAAACTTCGAGTTGCCTGAAATCTCAGCACACACTTTTTCACCCAATCCTGATGAAACTTTCAGGTAATGATCAGTACACCAATGCCACTTGGCTCGCCAAATTTCGTTCTTCTAGATGAAACCATTCGTTTGCAGTAACCGGATTCATTTTGAGGTTTCACTCTGTTTTCTCCTATAGGGATATATGTATTTGGAACTCTAAATCAAACACGGTTTGTGCTAGCTCTTTGAAACTTGACACCATAAAGCAGTTTCAAGTTCTGTCTCTATGGTTTGTTTGCTGTTGATGTAGCCCTAAGCAGAGACTGGCGAGAATCACTTTCATGGAAAGGGCCTGCCAAGCTTCCAAAAAACTACGAGTTGCCTGAAATCTCAGCACACAGTTTTTCACCCAATCTTGATGAAACGTTCAGGTAATGATCAGTACACCAATTCCACTTGGCTCGCCAAATTTCGTTCTTCTAGGTGAAACCGTTCGTTTGCAGTAACCGGTTTCATTTTGAGGTTTCACTCTGTTTTCTCCTACAGGGATACATGTATTTGGAACTCTAAATCAAACACGGTTTGTGCTAGCTCTTTGAAACTTGACACCATAAAGCAGTTTCAAGTTCTATCTCTATGGTTTGTTTGCTGTTGATGTAGCCCTAAGCAGAGACTGGCGAGAATCACTTTCATGGAAAGGGCCTGCCAAGCTTCCAAAAAACTACGAGTTGCCTTAAATCTCAGCACACACTTTTTCACCCAATCTTGATGAAACTTTCAGGTAATGATCAGTACACCAATCCCACTTGGCTCGCCAAATTTCGTTCTTCTAGGTGAAGCCGTTCGTTGGCAGTAACCGGTTTCATTTTGAGGTTTCACTCTGTTTTCTCCTACAGGGATACATGTATTTGGAACTCTAAATCAAGTATGGTTTGTGCTAGCTCTTTGAAACTTGACACCATAAAGCAGTTTCAAATTCTATCTCTATGGTTTGTTTGCTGTTGATGTAGCCCTAAGCAGATACTGGCAAGAATCACTTTCATGGAAAGGGCCTTCCAAGCTTCCAAAAAACTATGAGTTGCCTGAAATATCAGCACACACTTTTTCACCCAATCTTGATGAAACTTTAAAGTAATGATCAGTACACCAATCTCACTTGGCTCGCCAAATTTCGTTCTTCTAGGTGAAACCGTTCGTTGGCAGTAACCGGTTTCATTTTGAGGTTTCACTCTGTTTTCTCCTATAGGGATACATGTATTTGGAACTATAAATCAAGTATGGTTTGTGCTAGCTCTTTTAAACTTGACACCATAAAGCAGTTTCAAGTTCTATCTCTATGGTTTGTTTGCTGTTGATGTAGCCCTAAGCAGAGAGTGGCGAGAATCAGATTCATGGAAAGGGCCTGCCAAGCTTCCAAAAAAGTACGAGTTGCCTGAAATCTCAGCACACACTTTTTCACCCAATCTTGATGAAACTTTCAGGTAATGATCAGTACACCAATGCCACTTGGCTCGCCAAATTTCGTTCTTCTATGTGAAACCGTTCGTTGGCAGTAACCGGTTTCATTTTGAGGTTTCACTCTGTTTTCTCCTACAGGGATACATGTATTTGGAACTCTAAATCAAACACGGTTTGTGCTAGCTCTTTGAAACTTGACACCATAAAGCAGTTTCAAGTTCTATCTCTATGGTTTGTTTGCTGTTGATGTAGCCCTAAGCAGAGATTGGCGAGAATCACTTTCATGGAAAGGGCCTGCCAAGCTTCCAAAAAACTACGAGTTGCCTGAAATCTCAGCACACACTTTTTCACCCAATCTTGATGAAACTTTCAGGTAATGATCAGTACACCAATGCCACTTGGCTCGCCAAATTTCGTTCTTCTAGGT
This sequence comes from Ictidomys tridecemlineatus, assembly GCF_052094955.1. Classification (NCBI taxonomy): domain Eukaryota; kingdom Metazoa; phylum Chordata; class Mammalia; order Rodentia; family Sciuridae; genus Ictidomys; species Ictidomys tridecemlineatus. Next base: position 2,676 of record NW_027522033.1, read on the forward strand.
TAAACCGTTCGTTTGAAGTAACCGGTTTCATTTTGAGGTTTCACTCTGTTTTCTCCTACAGGGATACATGTATTTGGAAGTCTAAATCAAACACGGTTTGTGCTAGCTCTTTGAAATTTGACACCATAAAGCAGTTTCAAGTTCTATCTCTATGGTTTGTTTGCTGTTGATGTAGCCCTAAGCAGAGACTGGCGAGAATCACTTTCATGGAAAGGGCCTGCCAAGCTTCCAAAAAACTACGAGTTGCCTGAAATCTCAGCACACACTTTTTCACCCAATCTTGATGAAACTTTCAGGTAATGATCAGTACACCAATCCCACTTGGCTCGCCAAATTTCGTTCTTCTAGGTGAAACCGTTCGTTGGCAGTAACCGGTTTCATTTTGAGGTTTCACTCTGTTTTCTCCTACAGGGATACATGTATTTGGAACTCTAAATCAAACACGGTTTGTGCTAGCTCTTTGAAACTTGACACCATAAAGCAGTTTCAGGTTCCATCTCTATGGTTTGTTTGCTGTTGATGTAGCCCTAAGCAGAGACTGGCGAGAATCACTTTCATGGAAAGGGCCTGCCAAGCTTCCAAAAAACTACGAGTTGCCTGAAATCTCAGCACACACTTTTTCACCCAATCTTGATGAAACTTTCAGGTAATGATCAGTACACCAATGCCACTTGGCTCGCCAAATTTCGTTCTTCTAGGTGAAACCGTTCGTTGGCAGTAACCGGTTTCATTTTGAGGTTTCACTCTGTTTTCTCCTATAGGGATACATGTATTTGGAACTCTAAATCAAACACGGTTTGTGCTAGCTCTTTGAAACTTGACACCATAAAGCAGTTTCAAGTTCTATCTCTATGGTTTGTTTGCTGTTGATGTAGCCCTAAGCAGAGACTGGCGAGAATCACTTTCATGGAAAGGGCCTGCCAAGCTTCCAAAAAACTACGAGTTGCCTGAAATCTCAGCACACACTTTTTCACCCAATCTTGATGAAACTTTCAGGTAATGATCAGTACACCAATCCCACTTGGCTCGCCAAATTTCGTTCTTCTAGGTGAAACCGTTCGTTGGCAGTAACCGGTTTCATTTTGAGGTTTCACTCTGTTTTCTCCTACAGGGATACATGTATTTGGAACTCTAAATCAAACACGGTTTGTGCTAGCTCTTTGAAACTTGACACCATAAAGCAGTTTCAAGTTCTATCTCTATGGTTTGTTTGCTGTTGATGTAGCCCTAAGCAGAGACTGGCGAGAATCACTTTCATGGAAAGGGCCTGCCAAGCTTCCAAAAAACTACGAGTTGCCTTAAATCTCAGCACACACTTTTTCACCCAATCTTGATGAAACTTTCAGGTAATGATCAGTACACCAATCCCACTTGGCTCGCCAAATTTCGTTCTTCTAGGTGAAGCCGTTCGTTGGCAGTAACCGGTTTCATTTTGAGGTTTCACTCTGTTTTCTCCTACAGGGATACATGTATTTGGAACTCTAAATCAAGTATGGTTTGTGCTAGCTCTTTGAAACTTGACACCATAAAGCAGTTTCAAGTTCTATCTCTATGGTTTGTTTGCTGTTGATGTAGCCCTAAGCAGATACTGGCAAGAATCACTTTCATGGAAAGGGCCTTCCAAGCTTCCAAAAAACTACGAGTTGCCTGAAATCTCAGCACACACTTTTTCACCCAATCTTGATGAAACTTTAAAGTAATGATCAGTACACCAATCTCACTTGGCTCGCCAAATTTCGTTCTTCTAGGTGAAACCGTTCGTTGGCAGTAACCGGTTTCATTTTGAGGTTTCACTCTGTTTTCTCCTATAGGGATACATGTATTTGGAACTATAAATCAAGTATGGTTTGTGCTAGCTCTTTTAAACTTGACACCATAAAGCAGTTTCAAGTTCTATCTCTATGGTTTGTTTGCTGTTGATGTAGCCCTAAGCAGAGAGTGGCGAGAATCAGATTCATGGAAAGGGCCTGCCAAGCTTCCAAAAAAGTACGAGTTGCCTGAAATCTCAGCACACACTTTTTCACCAATCTTGATGAAACTTTCAGGTAATGATCAGTACACCAATGCCACTTGGCTCGCCAAATTTCGTTCTTCTATGTGAAACCGTTCGTTGGCAGTAACCGGTTTCATTTTGAGGTTTCACTCTGTTTTCTCCTACAGGGATACATGTATTTGGAACTCTAAATCAAACACGGTTTGTGCTAGCTCTTTGAAACTTGACACCATAAAGCAGTTTCAAGTTCTATCTCTATGGTTTGTTTGCTGTTGATGTAGCCCTAAGCAGAGATTGGCGAGAATCACTTTCATGGAAAGGGCCTGCCAAGCTTCCAAAAAACTACGAGTTGCCTGAAATCTCAGCACACACTTTTTCACCCAATCTTGATGAAACTTTCAGGTAATGATCAGTACACCAATGCCACTTGGCTCGCCAAATTTCGTTCTTCTAGGTGAAACCGTTCGTTGGCAGTAACCGGTTTCATTTTGAGGTTTCACTCTGTTTTCTCCTACAGGGATACATGTATTTGGAACTCTAAATCAAACACGGTTTGTGCTAGCTCTTTGAAACTTGACACCATAAAGCAGTTTCAGGTTCCATCTCTATGGTTTGTTTGCTGTTGATGTAGCCCTAAGCAGAGACTGGCGAGAATCACTTTCATGGAAAGGGCCTGCCAAGCTTCCAAAAAACTACGAGTTGCCTGAAATCTCAGCACACACTTTTTCACCCAATCTTGATGAAACTTTCAGGTAATGATCAGTACACCAATGCCACTTGGCTCGCCAAATTTCGTTCTTCTAGGTGAAACCGTTCGTTGGCAGTAACCGGTTTCATTTTGAGGTTTCACTCTGTTTTCTCCTATAGGGATACATGTATTTGGAACTCTAAATCAAACACGGTTTGTGCTAGCTCTTTGAAACTTGACACCATAAAGCAGTTTCAAGTTCTATCTCTATGGTTTGTTTGCTGTTGATGTAGCCCTAAGCAGAGACTGGCGAGAATCACTTTCATGGAAAGGGCCTGCCAAGCTTCCAAAAAACTACGAGTTGCCTGAAATCTCAGCACACACTTTTTCACCCAATCTTGATGAAACTTTCAGGTAATGATCAGTACACCAATCCCACTTGGCTCGCCAAATTTCGTTCTTCTAGGTGAAACCGTTCGTTGGCAGTAACCGGTTTCATTTTGAGGTTTCACTCTGTTTTCTCCTACAGGGATACATGTATTTGGAACTCTAAATCAAACACGGTTTGTGCTAGCTCTTTGAAATTTGACACCATAAAGCAGTTTCAAGTTCTATCTTTATGGTTTGTTTGCTGTTGATGTAGACCTAAGCAGAGACTGGCGAGAATCACTTTCATGGAAAGGGCCTGCCAAGCTTCCAAAAAACTACGAGTTGCCTGAAATCTCAGCACACACTTTTTCACCCAATCTTGATGAAACTTTCAGGTAATGGTCAGTACACCAATCCCACTTGGCTCGCCAAATTTCGTTCTTCTAGGTGAAACCGTTCATTGGCAGTAACCGGTTTCATTTTGAGGTTTCACTCTGTTTTCTCCTACAGGTATACATGTATTTGGAACTCTAAATCAAGTATGGTTTGTGCTAGCTCTTTGAAACTTGACACCATAAAGCAGTTTCAAGTTTTATCTCTATGGTTTGTTTGCTGTTGATGTAGCCCTAAGCACAGACTGGCGAGAATCACTTTCATGGAAAGGGCCTGCCAAGCTTCCAAAAAACTACGAGTTGCCTGAAATCTCAGCACACACTTTTTCACCCAATCTTGATGAAACTTTCAGGTAATGATCAGGACACCAATCCCACTTGGCTCGCCAAATTTCGTTCTTCTAGGTGAAACCGTTCGTTGGCAGTAACCGGTTTCATTTTGAGGTTTCACTCTGTTTTCTCCTACAGGGATACATGTATTTGGAACTCTAAATCAAACACGGTTTGTGCTAGCTCTTTGAAACTTGACACCATAAAGCAGTTTCAAGTTCTATCTCTATGGTTTGTTTGCTGTTGATGTAGCCCTAAGCAGAGACTGGCGAGAATCACTTTCATGGAAAGGGCCTGCCAAGCTTCCAAAAAACTACGAGTTGCCTTAAATCTCAGCACACACTTTTTCACCCAATCTTGATGAAACTTTCAGGTAATGATCAGTACACCAATCCCACTTGGCTCGCCAAATTTCGTTCTTCTAGGTGAAGCCGTTCGTTGGCAGTAACCGGTTTCATTTTGAGGTTTCACTCTGTTTTCTCCTACAGGGATACATGTATTTGGAACTCTAAATCAAGTATGGTTTGTGCTAGCTCTTTGAAACTTGACACCATAAAGCAGTTTCAAGTTCTATCTCTATGGTTTGTTTGCTGTTGATGTAGCCCTAAGCAGATACTGGCAAGAATCACTTTCATGGAAAGGGCCTTCCAAGCTTCCAAAAAACTACGAGTTGCCTGAAATCTCAGCACACACTTTTTCACCCAATCTTGATGAAACTTTAAAGTAATGATCAGTACACCAATCTCACTTGGCTCGCCAAATTTCGTTCTTCTAGGTGAAACCGTTCGTTGGCAGTAACCGGTTTCATTTTGAGGTTTCACTCTGTTTTCTCCTATAGGGATACATGTATTTGGAACTATAAATCAAGTATGGTTTGTGCTACCTCTTTTAAACTTGACACCATAAAGCAGTTTCAAGTTCTATCTCTATGGTTTGTTTGCTGTTGATGTAGCCCTAAGCAGAGAGTGGCGAGAATCAGATTCATGGAAAGGGCCTGCCAAGCTTCCAAAAAAGTACGAGTTGCCTGAAATCTCAGCACACACTTTTTCACCCAATCTTGATGAAACTTTCAGGTAATGATCAGTACACCAATGCCACTTGGCTCGCCAAATTTCGTTCTTCTATGTGAAACCGTTCGTTGGCAGTAACCGGTTTCATTTTGAGGTTTCACTCTGTTTTCTCCTACAGGGATACATGTATTTGGAACTCTAAATCAAACACGGTTTGTGCTAGCTCTTTGAAACTTGACACCATAAAGCAGTTTCAAGTTCTATCTCTATGGTTTGTTTGCTGTTGATGTAGCCCTAAGCAGAGATTGGCGAGAATCACTTTCATGGAAAGGGCCTGCCAAGCTTCCAAAAAACTACGAGTTGCCTGAAATCTCAGCACACACTTTTTCACCCAATCTTGATGAAACTTTCAGGTAATGATCAGTACACCAATGCCACTTGGCTCGCCAAATTTCGTTCTTCTAGGTTAAACCGTTCGTTTGAAGTAACCGGTTTCATTTTGAGGTTTCACTCTGTTTTCTCCTACAGGGATACATGTATTTGGAACTCTAAATCAAACACGGTTTGTGCTAGCTCTTTGAAATTTGACACCATAAAGCAGTTTCAAGTTCTATCTCTATGGTTTGTTTGCTGTTGATGTAGCCCTAAGCAGAGACTGGCGAGAATCACTTTCATGGAAAGGGCCTGCCAAGCTTCCAAAAAACTACGAGTTGCCTGAAATCTCAGCACACACTTTTTCACCCAATCTTGATGAAACTTTCATGTAATGATCAGTACACCAATCCCACTTGGCTCGCCAAATTTCGTTCTTCTAGGTGAAACCGTTCGTTGGCAGTAACCGGTTTCATTTTGAGGTTTCACTCTGTTTTCTCCTACAGGGATACATGTATTTGGAACTCTAAATCAAACACGGTTTGTGCTAGCTCTTTGAAACTTGACACCATAAAGCAGTTTCAGGTTCCATCTCTATGGTTTGTTTGCTGTTGATGTAGCCCTAAGCAGAGACTGGCGAGAATCACTTTCATGGAAAGGGCCTGCCAAGCTTCCAAAAAACTACGAGTTGCCTGAAATCTCAGCACACACTCTTTCACCCAATCTTGATGAAACTTTCAGGTAATGATCAGTACACCAATGCCACTGGGCTCGCCAAATTTCGTTCTTCTAGGTGAAACCGTTCGTTGGCAGTAACCGGTTTCATTTTGAGGTTTCACTCTGTTTTCTCCTATAGGGATACATGTATTTGGAACTCTAAATCAAACACGGTTTGTGCTAGCTCTTTGAAACTTGACACCATAAAGCAGTTTCAAGTTCTATCTCTATGGTTTGTTTGCTGTTGATGTAGCCCTAAGCAGAGACTGGCGAGAATCACTTTCATGGAAAGGGCCTGCCAAGCTTCCAAAAAAACTACGAGTTGCCTGAAATCTCAGCACACACTTTTTCACCCAATCTTGATGAAACTTTCAGGTAATGATCAGTACACCAATCCCACTTGGCTCGCCAAATTTCGTTCTTCTAGGTGAAACCGTTCGTTGGCAGTAACCGGTTTCATTTTGAGGTTTCACTCTGTTTTCTCCTACAGGGATACATGTATTTGGAACTCTAAATCAAACACGGTTTGTGCTAGCTCTTTGAAATTTGACACCATAAAGCAGTTTCAAGTTCTATCTTTATGGTTTGTTTGCTGTTGATGTAGACCTAAGCAGAGACTGGCGAGAATCACTTTCATGGAAAGGGCCTGCCAAGCTTCCAAAAAACTACGAGTTGCCTGAAATCTCAGCACACACTTTTTCACCCAATCTTGATGAAACTTTCAGGTAATGGTCAGTACACCAATCCCACTTGGCTCGCCAAATTTCGTTCTTCTAGGTGAAACCGTTCATTGGCAGTAACCGGTTTCATTTTGAGGTTTCACTCTGTTTTCTCCTACAGGTATACATGTATTTGGAACTCTAAATCAAGTATGGTTTGTGCTAGCTCTTTGAAACTTGACACCATAAAGCAGTTTCAAGTTTTATCTCTATGGTTTGTTTGCTGTTGATGTAGCCCTAAGCACAGACTGGCGAGAATCACTTTCATGGAAAGGGCCTGCCAAGCTTCCAAAAAACTACGAGTTGCCTGAAATCTCACCACACACTTTTTCACCCAATCTTGATGAAACTTTCAGGTAATGATCAGTACACCAATCCCACTTGGCTCGCCAAATTTCGTTCTTCTAGGTGAAACCGTTCGTTGGCAGTAACCGGTTTCATTGTGAGGTTTCACTCTGTTTTCTCCTATAGGGATACATGTATTTGGAACTCTAAATCAAACACGGTTTGTGCTAGCTCTTTGAAACTTGACACCATAAAGCAGTTTCAAGTTCTATCTCTATGGTTTGTTTGCTGTTGATGTAGCCCTAAGCAGAGATTGGCGAGAATCACTTTCATGGAAAGGGCCTGCCAAGCTTCCAAAAAACTACGAGTTGCCTGAAATCTCAGCACACACTTTTTCACCCAATCTTGATGAAACTTTCAGGTAATGATCAGTACACAAATCCCACTTGGCTCGCCAAATTTCGTTCTTCTAGGTTAAACCGTTCGTTTGAAGGAACCGGTTTCATTTTGAGGTTTCACTCTGTTTTCTCCTACAGGGATACATGTATTTGGAACTCTAAATCAAACACGGTTTGTGCTAGCTCTTTGAAATTTGACACCATAAAGCAGTTTCAAGTTCTATCTCTATGGTTTGTTTGCTGTTGATGTAGCCCTAAGCAGAGACTGGCGAGAATCACTTTCATGGAAAGGGCCTGCCAAGCTTCCAAAAAACTACGAGTTGCCTGAAATCTCAGCACACACTTTTTCACCCAATCTTGATGAAACTTTCAGGTAATGATCAGTACACCAATCCCACTTGGCTCGCCAAATTTCGTTCTTCTAGGTGAAACCGTTCGTTGGCAGTAACCGGTTTCATTTTGAGGTTTCACTCTGTTTTCTCCTATAGGGATACATGTATTTGGAATTCTAAATCAAACACGGTTTGTGCTAGCTCTTTGAAACTTGACACAATAAAGCAGTTTCAAGTTCTATCTCTATGGTTTGTTTGCTGTTGATGTAGCACTAAGCAGAGACTGGCGAGAATCACTTTCATGGAAAGGGCCTGCCAAGCTTCCAAAAAACTACGAGTTGCCTGAAATCTCAGCACACACTTTTTCACCCAATCTTGATGAAACTTTCAGGTAATGATCAGTACAGCAATCCCACTTGGCTCGCCAAATTTTGTTCTTCTAGGTGAAACCATTCGTTGGCAGTAACCGGTTTCATTTAGAGGTTTCACCCTGTTTTCTCCTATAGGGATACATGTATTTGGAACTCTAAATCAAACACGGTTTGTGCTAGCTCTTTGAAACTTGACACAATAAAGCAGTTTCATGTTCTATCTCTATGGTTTGTTTGCTGTTGATGTAGCCCTAAGCAGAGACTGGCGAGAATCACTTTCATGGAAAGGGCCTGCCAAGCTTCAAAAAACTGCGAGTTGCCTGAATTCTCAGAACACACTTTTTCACCCAGTCTTGATGAAACTTTCAGATAATGATCAGTACACCAATCCCACTTGGCTCGCCAAATTTCCTTGTTCTAGGTGAAACCGTTCGTTGGCAGTAACCGGTTTCATTTGGAGGTTTCACTCTGTTTTCTCCTATAGGGATACATGTATTTGGAACTCTAAATCAAACCCGTTTTGTGCTAGCTCTTTGAAACTTGACACCATAAGGCAGTTTCAAGTTCTATCTCTATGGTTTGTTTGCTGTTGATGTAGCCCTAAACAGAGACTGGCGAGAATCACTTTCATGGAAAGGGCCTGCCAAGCTTCCAAAAAACTACGAGTTGCCTGAAATCTCAGCACACACTTTTTCACCCAATCTTGATGAAACTTTCAGGTAATGATCAGTACACCAATCCCACTTGGCTCGCCAAATTTCGTTCTTCTAGGTGAAACCGTTCGTTGGCAGTAACCGGTTTCATTTTGAGGTTTCACTCTGTTTTCTCCTACAGGGATACATGTATTTGGAACTCTAACTCAAACACGGTTTGTGCTAGCTCTTTGAAACTTGACACCATAAAGCAGTTTCAAGTTCTATCTCTATGGTTTGTTTGCTGTTGATGTAGCCCTAAGCAGAGACTGGCGAGAATCACTTTCATGGAAAGGGCCTGCCAAGCTTCCAAAAAACTACGAGTTGCCTGAAATCTCAGCACACACTTTTTCACCCAATCTTGATGAAACTTTCAGGTAATGATCAGTACACCAATTCCACTTGGCTCGCCAAATTTCGTTCTTCTAGGTGAAACCGTTCGTTGGCAGTAACCGGTTTCATTTTGAGGTTTCACTCTGTTTTCTCCTATAGGGATACATGTATTTGGAAGTCTAAATCAAACACGGTTTGTGCTAGCTCTTTGAAACTTGACACCATAAAACAGTTTCAAGTTCTATCTCTATGGTTTGTTTGCTGTTGATGTAGCCCTAAGCAGAGAGTGGCGAGAATCAGATTCATGGAAAGGGCTTGCCAAGCTTCCAAAAAAGTACGAGTTGCCTGAAATCTCAGCACACACTTTTTCACCCAATCTTGATGAAACTTTCAGGTAATGATCAGTACACCAATGCCACTTGGCTCGCCAAATTTCGTTCTTCTATGTGAAACCGTTCGTTGGCAGTAACCGGTTTCATTTTGAGGTTTCACTCTGTTTTCTCCTATAGGGATACATGTATTTGGAACTCTAAATCAAACACGGTTTGTGCTAGCTCTTTGAAACTTGACACCATAAAGCAGTTTCAAGTTCTATCTCTATGGTTTGTTTGCTGTTGATGTAGCCCTAAGCAGAGATTGGCGAGAATCACTTTCATGGAAAGGGCCTGCCAAGCTTCCAAAAAACTACGAGTTGCCTGAAATCTCAGCACACACTTTTTCACCCAATCTTGATGAAACTTTCAGGTAATGATCAGTACACAAATCCCACTTGGCTCGCCAAATTTCGTTCTTCTAGGTTAATCCGTTCGTTTGAAGTAACCGGTTTCATTTTGAGGTTTCACTCTGTTTTCTCCTACAGGGATACATGTATTTGGAACTCTAAATCAAACACGGTTTGTGCTAGCTCTTTGAAATTTGACACCATAAAGCAGTTTCAAGTTCTATCTTTATGGTTTGTTTGCTGTTGATGTAGCCCTAAGCAGAGACTGGCGAGAATCACTTTCATGGAAAGGGCCTGCCAAGCTTCCAAAAAACTACGAGTTGCCTGAAATCTCAGCACACACTTTTTCAACCAATCTTGATGAAACTTTCAGGTAATGATCAGTACACCAATCCCACTTGGCTCGCCAAATTTCGTTCTTCTAGGTGAAACCGTTCGTTGGCAGTAACCGGTTTCATTTTGAGGTTTCACTCTGTTTTCTCCTATAGGGATACATGTATTTGGAATTTTAAATCAAACACGTTTTGTGCTAGCTCTTTGAAACTTGACACAATAAAGCAGTTTCAAGTTCTATCTCTATGGTTTGTTTGCTGTTGATGTAGCACTAAGCAGAGACTGGCGAGAATCACTTTCATGGAAAGGGCCTGCCAAGCTTCCAAAAAACTACGAGTTGCCTGAAATCTCAGCACACACTTTGTCACCCAATCTTGATGAAACTTTCAGGTAATGATCAGTACACCAATCCCACTTGGCTCGCCAAATTTTGTTCTTCTAGGTGAAACCATTCGTTGGCAGTAACCGGTTTCATTTAGAGGTTTCACCCTGTTTTCTCCTATAGGGATACATGTATTTGGAACTCTAAATCAAACACGGTTTGTGCTAGCTCTTTGAAACTTGACACAATAAAGCAGTTTCATGTTCTATCTCTATGGTTTGTTTGCTGTTGATGTAGCCCTAAGCAGAGACTGGCGAGAATCACTTTCATGGAAAGGGCCTGCCAAGCTTAAAAAAACTGCGAGTTGCCTGAATTCTCAGAACACACTTTTTCACCCAATCTTGATGAAACTTTCAGGTAATGATCAGTACACCAATCCCACTTGGCTCGCCAAATTTCCTTGTTCTAGGTGAAACCGTTCGTTGGCAGTAACCGGTTTCATTTGGAGGTTTCACTCTGTTTTCTCCTATAGGGATACATGTATTTGGAACTCTAAATCAAACCCGTTTTGTGCTAGTTCTTTGAAACTTGACACCATAAGGCAGTTTCAAGTTCTATCTCTATGGTTTGTTTGCTGTTGATGTAGCCCTAAACAGAGACTGGCGAGAATCACTTTCATGGAAAGGGCCTGCCAAGCTTCCAAAAAACTACGAGTTGCCTGAAATCTCAGCACACACTTTTTCACCCAATCTTGATGAAACTTTCAGGTAATGATCAGTACACCAATCCCACTTGGCTCGCCAAATTTCGTTCTTCTAGGTGAAACCATTCGTTGGCAGTAACCGGTTTCATTTTGAGGTTTCACTCTGTTTTCTCCTACAGGGATACATGTATTTGGAACTCTAACTCAAACACGGTTTGTGCTAGCTCTTTGAAACTTGACACCATAAAGCAGTTTCAAGTTCTATCTCTATGGTTTGTTTGCTGTTGATGTAGCCCTAAGCAGAGACTGGCGAGAATCACTTTTATGGAAAGGGCCTGCCAAGCTTCCAAAAAACTACGAGTTGCCTGAAATCTCAGCACACACTTTTTCACCCAATCCTGATGAAACTTTCAGGTAATGATCAGTACACCAATGCCACTTGGCTCGCCAAATTTCGTTCTTCTAGATGAAACCGTTCGTTGGCAGTAACCGGTTTCATTTTGAGGTTTCACTCTGTTTTCTCCTACAGGGATACATGTATTTGGAACTCTAAATCAAACACGGTTTGTGCTAGCTCTTTGAAACTTGACACCATAAAGCAGTTTCAAGTTCTATCTCTATGGTTTGTTTGCTGTTGATGTAGCCCTAAGCAGAGATTGGCGAGAATCACTTTCATGGAAAGGGCCTGCCAAGCTTCCAAAAAACTACGAGTTGCCTGAAATCTCAGCACACACTTTTTCACCCAATCTTGATGAAACTTTCAGGTAATGATCAGTACACAAATCCCACTTGGCTCGCCAAATTTCGTTCTTCTAGGTTAAACCGTTCGTTTGAAGTAACCGGTTTCATTTTGAGGTTTCACTCTGTTTTCTCCTACAGGGATACATGTATTTGGAACTCTAAATCAAACACGGTTTGTGCTAGCTCTTTGAAATTTGACACCATAAAGCAGTTTCAAGTTCTATCTCTATGGTTTGTTTGCTGTTGATGTAGCCCTAAGCAGAGACTGGCGAGAATCACTTTCATGGAAAGGGCCTGCCAAGCTTCCAAAAAACTACGAGTTGCCTGAAATCTCAGCACACACTTTTTCACCCAATCTTGATGAAACTTTCAGGTAATGATCAGTACACCAATCCCACTTGGCTCGCCAAATTTCGTTCTTCTAGGTGAAACCGTTCGTTGGCAGTAACCGGTTTCATTTTGAAGTTTCACTCTGTTTTCTCCTACAGGGATACATGTATTTGGAACTCTAAATCAAACACGGTTTGTGCTAGCTCTTTGAAACTTGACACCATAAAGCAGTTTCAAGTTCTATCTTTATGGTTTGTTTGCTGTTGATGTAGCCCTAAGCAGAGACTGGCGAGAATCACTTTCATGGAAAGGGCCTGCCAAGCTTCCAAAAAACTACGAGTTGCCTGAAATCTCAGCACACACTTTTTCACCCAATCTTGATGAAACTTTCAGGTAATGGTCAGTACACAAATCCCACTTGGCTCGCCAAATTTCGTTCTTCTAGGTTAAACCGTTCGTTTGAAGTAACCGGTTTCATTTTGAGGTTTCACTCTGTTTTCTCCTACAGGGATACATGTATTTGGAACTCTAAATCAAACACGGTTTGTGCTAGCTCTTTGAAATTTGACACCATAAAGCAGTTTCAAGTTCTATCTCTATGGTTTGTTTGCTGTTGATGTAGCCCTAAGCAGAGACTGGCGAGAATCACTTTCATGGAAAGGGCCTGCCAAGCTTCCAAAAAACTACGAGTTGCCTGAAATCTCAGCACACACTTTTTCACCCAATCTTGATGAAACTTTCAGGTAATGATCAGTACACCAATCCCACTTGGCTCGCCAAATTTCGTTCTTCTAGGTGAAACCGTTCGTTGACAGTAACCGGTTTCATTTTGAGGTTTCACTCTGTTTTCTCCTATAGGGATACATGTATTTGGAATTCTAAATCAAACACGGTTTGTGCTAGCTCTTTGAAACTTGACACAATAAAGCAGTTTCAAGTTCTATCTCTATGGTTTGTTTGCTGTTGATGTAGCACTAAGCAGAGACTGGCGAGAATCACTTTCATGGAAAGGGCCTGCCAAGCTTCCAAAAAACTACGAGTTGCCTGAAATCTCAGCACACACTTTTTCACCCAATCTTCATGAAACTTACAGGTAATGATCAGTACACCAATCCCACTTGGCTCGCCAAATTTTGTTCTTCTAGGTGAAACCATTCGTTGGCAGTAACCGGTTTCATTTAGAGGTTTCACCCTGTTTTCTCCTATAGGGATACATGTATTTGGAACTCTAAATCAAACACGGTTTGTGCTAGCTCTTTGAAACTTGACACAATAAAGCAGTTTCATGTTCTATCTCTATGGTTTGTTTGCTGTTGATGTAGCCCTAAGCAGAGACTGGCGAGAATCACTTTCATGGAAAGGGCCTGCCAAGCTTCAAAAAACTGCGAGTTGCCTGAATTCTCAGAACACACTTTTTCACCCAATCTTGATGAAACTTTCAGGTAATGATCAGTACACCAATCCCACTTGGCTCGCCAAATTTCCTTGTTCTAGGTGAAACCGTTCGTTGGCAGTAACCGGTTTCATTTGGAGGTTTCACTCTGTTTTCTCCTATAGAGATACATGTATTTGGAACTCTAAATCAAACCCGTTTTGTGCTAGCTCTTTGAAACTTGACACAAAGGCAGTTTCAAGTTCTATCTCTATGGTTTGTTTGCTGTTGATGTAGCCCTAAACAGAGACTGGCGAGAATCACTTTCATGGAAAGGGCCTGCCAAGCTTCCAAAAAACTACGAGTTGCCTGAAATCTCAGCACACACTTTTTCACCCAATCTTGATGAAACTTTCAGGTAATGATCAGTACACCAATCCCACTTGGCTCGCCAAATTTCGTTCTTCTAGGTGAAACCGTTCGTTGGCAGTAACCGGTTTCATTTTGAGGTTTCACTCTGTTTTCTCCTACAGGGATACATGTATTTGGAACTCTAACTCAAACACGGTTTGTGCTAGCTCTTTGAAACTTGACACCATAAAGCAGTTTCAAGTTCTATCTCTATGGTTTGTTTGCTGTTGATGTAGCCCTAAGCAGAGACTGGCGAGAATCACTTTCATGGAAAGGGCCTGCCAAGCTTCCAAAAAACTACGAGTTGCCTGAAATCTCAGCACACACTTTTTCACCCAATCCTGATGAAACTTTCAGGTAATGATCAGTACACCAATGCCACTTGGCTCGCCAAATTTCGTTCTTCTAGGTGAAACCGTTCGTTGGCAGTAACCGGATTCATTTTGAGGTTTCACTCTGTTTTCTCCTATAGGGATATATGTATTTGGAACTCTAAATCAAACAGGGTTTGTGCTAGCTCTTTGAAACTTGACACCATAAAGCAGTTTCAAGTTCTATCTCTATGGTTTGTTTGCTGTTGATGTAGCCCTAAGCAGAGACTGGCGAGAATCACTTTCATGGAAAGGGCCTGCCAAGCTTCCAAAAAACTACGAGTTGCCTGAAATCTCAGCACACACTTTTTCACCCAATCTTGATGAAACGTTCAGGTAATGATCAGTACACCAATCCCACTTGGCTCGCCAAATTTCGTTCTTCTAGGTGAAACCGTTCGTTGGCAGTAACCGGTTTCATTTTGAGGTTTCACTCTGTTTTCTCCTACAGGGATACATGTATTTGGAACTCTAAATCAAACACGTTTGTGCTAGCTCTTTGAAACTTGACACCATAAAGCAGTTTCAAGTTCTATCTCTATGGTTTGTTTGCTGTTGATGTAGCCCTAAGCAGAGACTGGCGAGAATCACTTTCATGGAAAGGGCCTGCCAAGCTTCCAAAAAACTACGAGTTGCCTGAAATGTCAGGCCACACACTTTTTCACCCAATCATAAACTTTCAGGTAATGATCAGTACAACAATCACACTTGGCTCGCCAAATCTCGTTCTTCTAGGTGAAACCGTTCGTTGCATTAACCGGTTTCATTTTGAGGTTTCACTCTGTTTTCTGCTATAGGGATACATGTATTTGGGAACTCTAAATCAAAACACGGTTTGTGCTAGCACTTTGAAACTTGACACAATAAAGCAGTTTCAAGTTCTATCTCTATGGTTTTTTTTCTGTTGATGTAGCCCTAAGCAGGAGACTGGCGAGATCACTTTCATGGAAAGGGCCTGCAAGCTTCCAAAAAACTACGAGTTGCCTGAAATCTCAGCACACACTTTTTCACCCAATCTTGATGAAACGTTCAGGTAATGATCAGTACACCAATCCCACTTGGCTCGCCAAATTTCGTTCTTCTAGGTGAAACCGTTCGTTTGCAGTAACCGGTTTCATTTTGAGGTTTCACTCTGTTTTCTCCTACAGGGATACATGTATTGGAACTCTAAATCAAACACGGTTTGTGCTAGCTCTTTGAAACTTGACACCATTAAAGCAGTTTCAAGTTCTATCTTTATGGTTTGTTTGCTGTTGATGTAGCCCTAAGCAGAGACTGGCGAGAATCACTTTCATGGAAAGGGCCTGCCAAACTTCCAAAAAACTACGAGTTGCCTGAAATCTCAGCACACACTTTTTCACCCAATCTTGATGAAACTTTCAGGTAATGATCAGTACACCAATCCCACTTGGCTCGCCAAATTTCGTTCTTCTAGGTGAAACCGTTCGTTGGCAGTAACCGGTTTCATTTTGAGGATTCACTCTGTTTTCTCCTACAGGGATACATGTATTTGGAACTCTAAATCAAGTATGGTTTGTGCTAGCTCTTTGAAACTTGACACCATAAAGCAGTTTCAAGTCTATCTCTATGGTTTGTTTGCTGTTGATGTAGCCCTAAACAGAGACTGGCGAGAATCACTTTCATGGAAAGGGCCTGCCAAGCTTCCAAAAAACTACGAGTTGCCTGAAATCTCAGCACACACTTTTTCACCCAATCTTGATGAAACTTTCAGGTAATGATCAGTACACTAATCTCACTTGGCTCGCAAATTTCGTTCTTCTAGTGAAACCGTTCGTTGGCAGTAACCGGTTTCATTTTGAGGTTTCACTGTTTTCTCCTATAGGGATACATGTATTTGGAACTATAAATCAAGTATGGTTTGTGCTAGGCTCTTTGAAACTTTGACACCATAAAGCAGTTTCAAGTTCTATCTCTATGGTTTTGTTTGCTGTTGATGTAGCCCTAAGCAGAAATTGGCGAGAATCACTTTCATGGAAAGGGCCTGCCAAGCTTCCAAAAAACTACGAGTTGCCTGAAATCTCAGCACACACTTTTTCACCCAAACTTGATGAAACTTTCAGGTAATGATCAGTACACCAATCCCACTTGCTCGCCAAATTTCGTTCTTCTAGGTGAAACCGTTCGTTTGAAGTAACCGGTTTCATTTTGAGGTTTCACTCTGTTTTCTCCTACAGGGATACATGTATTTGGAACTCTAAATCAAACTCGGTTTGTGCTAGCTCTTTGAAATTTGACACCATAAAGCAGTTTCAAGTTCTATCTTTATGGTTTGTTTGCTGTTGATGTAGCTCTAAGCATAGACTGGCGAGAATCACTTTCATGGAAAGGGCCTGCCAAGCTCCAAAAAACTACGAGTTGCCTGAAATCTCAGCACACACTTTTTCACCCAATCTTGATGAAACTTTCAGGTAATGATCAGTACACCAATTCCACTTGGCTCGCCAAATTTCGTTCTTCTAGGTTAAACCGTTCGTTGGCAGTAACCGGTTTCATTTTGAGGTTTCACTCTGTTTTCTCCTATAGGGATACATGTATTTGGAAGTCTAAATCAAACACGGTTTGTGCTAGCTCTTTGAAACTTGACACCATAAAACAGTTTCAAGTTCTATCTCTATGGTTTGTTTGCTGTTGATGTAGCCCTAAGCAGAGAGTGGCGAGAATCAGATTCATGGAAAGGGCCTGCCAAGCTTCCAAAAAAGTACGATTTGCCTGAAATCTCAGCAACACACTTTTTCACCCAATCTTGATGAAACTTTCAGGTAATGATCAGTACACCAATCCCATTGGCTCGCCAAATTTCGTTCTTCTAGGTAAAACCGTTCGTTGGCAGTAACCGGTTTCATTTTGAGGTTTTCACTCTTTTTTCTCCTATAGGGATACATGTATTTGGAAGTCTAAATCAAACACGGTTTGTGCTAGCTCTTTGAAACTTGACACCATAAAACAGTGTCCAGTTCTATCTCTATGGTTTGTTTGCTGTTGATGTAGCCCTAAGCAGAGACTGGCGAGAATCACTTTCATGGAAAGGGCCTGCCAAGCTTCCAAAAAACTACGAGTTGCCTGAAATCTCAGCACACACTTTTTCACCCAATCTTGATGAAACTTTCAGGTAATGATCAGTACACCAATGCCACTTGGCTCGCCAAATCTCGTTCTTCTAGGTGAAACCGTTCGTTGGCAGTAACCGGTTTCATTTTGAGGTTTCACTCTGTTTTCTCCTATAGGGATACATGTATTTGGAACTCTAAATCAAATACGGTTTGTGCTAGCTTTTTGAAAATTGACACAATAAAGCAGTTTCAAGTTCTATCTCTATGGTTTGTTTGCTGTTGATGTAGCCCTAAGCAGAGACTGGCGAGAATCACTTTCATGGAAAGGGCCTGCCAAGCTTCCAAAAAACTACGAGTTGCCTGAAATCTCAGCACACACTTTTTCACCCAATCTTGATGAAACTTTCAGGTAATGATCAGTACAACAATTCCACTTGGCTCGCCCAATTTTGTTCTTCTAGGTGAAACCGTTCGTTGGCAGTAACCGGTTTCATTTTGAGGTTTCACTCTGTTTTCTCCTATAGGGATACATGTATTTGGAACTCTAAATCAAACAGGGTTTGTGCTAGCTCTTTGAAACTTGACACAATAAAGCAGTTTCAAGTTCTATCTCTATGGTTTGTTTGCTGTTGATGTAGACCTAAGCAGAGACTGGCGAGAATCACTTTCATGGAAAGGGCCTGCCAAGCTTCAAAAAACTACGAGTTGCTTGAAATCTCAGCACACACTTTTTCACTCAATCTTCATAAAACTTTCAGGTAATGATCAGTACCCCAATCCCACTTGGCTCGCCAAATCTCGTTCTTCTAGGTGAAACCGTTCGTTGGCAGTAACCGGTTTCATTTTGAGGTTTCACTCGGTTTTCTCCTATAGGGATACATGTATTTGGAACTCTAAATCAAACACGGTTTGTGCTAGCTCATTGAAACTTGACACAATAAAGCAGTTTCAAGTTCTATCTCTATGGTTTGTTTGCTGTTGATGTAGCCCTAAGCAGAGACTGGCGAGAATCACTTTCATGGAAAGGGCCTGCCAAGCGTCCAAAAAACTACGAGTTGCCTGAAATCTCAGCACACACTTTTTCACCCAATCTTGATGAAACTTTCAGGTAATGATCAGTACACAAATCCCACTTGGCTCGCCAAATCTCGTTCTTCTAGGTGAAACTGTTCGTTGGCAGTAACCGGTTTCATTTTGAGGTTTCACTCTGTTTTCTCCTATAGGGATACATGTATTTGGAACTCTAAATCAACCACGGTTTGTGCTAGCTCTTTGAAACTTGACACCATAAAGCAGTTTCAAGTTCTATCTCTATGGTTTGTTTGCTGTTGATGTAGCCCTAAGCAGAGACTGGCGAGAATCACTTTCATGGAAAGGGCCTGCCAAGCTTCCAAAAAACTACGATTTGCCTGAAATCTCAGCACACACTTTTTGACCCAATCTTGATGAAACTTTCAGGTAATGATCAGTACACCAATCCCACTTGACTCGAAATATCTCGTTCTTCTAGGTGAAACCGTTCGTTGGCAGTAACCGGTTTCATTTTGAGGTTTCACTCTGTTTTCTCCTATAGGGATACATGTATTTGGAACTCTAAATCAAACACGGTTTGTGCTAGCTCTTTGAAACTGACCCAAAAAAGCAGTTTCAATTTCTATCTCTATAGTTTTTTTGCTGTTGATGTAGCCCTAAGCAGAGACTGGCGAGAATCACTTTCATGGAAAGGGCCTGCCAAGCTTCCAAAAAACTACGAGTTGCCTGAAAACTCAGCACACACTTTTTCACCCAATCTTAATGAAACTTTCAGGTAATGATCAGAACACCAATCCCACTTGGCTCGCCAAATCTCGTTCTTCTAGGTGAAACCGTTTGTTGGCAGTAATCGGTTTCATTTTGAGGTTTAACTCTGTTTTCTCTTATAGGGATACATGTATTTGGAACTCTAAATCAAACACGGTTTGTGCTAGCTCTTTGAAACTTGACACCATAAAGCAGTTTCAAGTTCTATCTCTATGGTTTGTTTGCTGTTGATGTAGCCCTAAGCAGAGACTGGCGAGAATCACTTTCATGGAAAGGGCCTGCCAAGCTTCCAAAAAACTACGAGTTGCCTGAAATGTCAGCACACACTTTTTCACCCAATCTTCATAAAACTTTCAGGTAATGATCAGTACAACAATCACACTTGGCTCGCCAAATCTCGTTCTTCTAGGTGAAACCGTTCGTTGGCATTAACCGGTTTCATTTTGAGGTTTCACTCTGTTTTCTGCTATAGGGATACATGTATTTGGAACTCTAAATCAAACACGGTTTGTGCTAGCACTTTGAAACTTGACACAATAAAGCAGTTTCAAGTTCTATCTCTATGGTTTTTTTTCTGTTGATGTAGCCCTAAGCAGAGACTGGCGAGAATCACTTTCATGGAAAGGGCCTGCCAAGCTTCCAAAAAACTACGAGTTGCCTGAAATCTCAGCACACACTTTTTCACCCAATCTTGATGAAACGTTCAGGTAATGATCAGTACACCAATCCCACTTGGCTCGCCAAATTTCGTTCTTCTAGGTGAAACCGTTCGTTTGCAGTAACCGGTTTCATTTTGAGGTTTCACTCTGTTTTCTCCTACAGGGATACATGTATTTGGAACTCTAAATCAAACACGGTTTGTGCTAGCTCTTTGAAACTTGACACCATAAAGCAGTTTCAAGTTCTATCTTTATGGTTTGTTTGCTGTTGATGTAGCCCTAAGCAGAGACTGGCGAGAATCACTTTCATGGAAAGGGCCTGCCAAACTTCCAAAAAACTACGAGTTGCCTGAAATCTCAGCACACACTTTTTCACCCAATCTTGATGAAACTTTCAGGTAATGATCAGTACACCAATCCCACTTGGCTCGCCAAATTTCGTTCTTCTAGGTGAAACCGTTCGTTGGCAGTAACCGGTTTCATTTTGAGGATTCACTCTGTTTTCTCCTACAGGGATACATGTATTTGGAACTCTAAATCAAGTATGGTTTGTGCTAGCTCTTTGAAACTTGACACCATAAAGCAGTTTCAAGTTCTATCTCTATGGTTTGTTTGCTGTTGATGTAGCCCTAAACAGAGACTGGCGAGAATCACTTTCATGGAAAGGGCCTGCCAAGCTTCCAAAAAACTACGAGTTGCCTGAAATCTCAGCACACACTTTTTCACCCAATCTTGATGAAACTTTCAGGTAATGATCAGTACACTAATCTCACTTGGCTCGCCAAATTTCGTTCTTCTAGGTGAAACCGTTCGTTGGCAGTAACCGGTTTCATTTTGAGGTTTCACTGTTTTCTCCTATAGGGATACATGTATTTGGAACTATAAATCAAGTATGGTTTGTGCTAGCTCTTTGAAACTTGACACCATAAAGCAGTTTCAAGTTCTATCTCTATGGTTTGTTTGCTGTTGATGTAGCCCTAAGCAGAAATTGGCGAGAATCACTTTCATGGAAAGGGCCTGCCAAGCTTCCAAAAAACTACGAGTTGCCTGAAATCTCAGCACACACTTTTTCACCCAAACTTGATGAAACTTTCAGGTAATGATCAGTACACCAATCCCACTTGGCTCGCCAAATTTCGTTCTTCTAGGTGAAACCGTTCGTTTGAAGTAACCGGTTTCATTTTGAGGTTTCACTCTGTTTTCTCCTACAGGGATACATGTATTTGGAACTCTAAATCAAACTCGGTTTGTGCTAGCTCTTTGAAATTTGACACCATAAAGCAGTTTCAAGTTCTATCTTTATGGTTTGTTTGCTGTTGATGTAGCTCTAAGCATAGACTGGCGAGAATCACTTTCATGGAAAGGGCCTGCCAAGCTTCCAAAAAACTACGAGTTGCCTGAAATCTCAGCACACACTTTTTCACCCAATCTTGATTGAAACTTTCAGGTAATGATCAGTACACCAATTCCACTTGGCTCGCCAAATTTCGTTCTTCTAGGTTAAACCGTTCGTTGGCAGTAACCGGTTTCATTTTGAGGTTTCACTCTGTTTTCTCCTATAGGGATACATGTATTTGGAAGTCTAAATCAAACACGGTTTGTGCTAGCTCTTTGAAACTTGACACCATAAAACAGTTTCAAGTTCTATCTCTATGGTTTGTTTGCTGTTGATGTAGCCCTAAGCAGAGAGTGGCGAGAATCAGATTCATGGAAAGGGCCTGCCAAGCTTCCAAAAAAGTACGAGTTGCCTGAAATCTCAGCACACACTTTTTCACCCAATCTTGATGAAACTTTCAGGTAATGATCAGTACACCAATGCCACTTGGCTCGCCAAATTTCGTTCTTCTATGTGAAACCGTTCGTTGGCAGTAACCGGTTTCATTTAGAGGTTTCACTCTGTTTTCTCCTATAGGGATACATGTGTTTGGAACTCTAAATCAAACACGGTTTGTGCTAGCTCTTTGAAACTTGACACAATAAAGCAGTTTCAAGTTCTATCTCTATGGTTTGTTTGCTGTTGATGTAGCCCTAAGCAGAGACTGGCGAGAATCACTTTCATGGAAAGGGCCTGCCAAGCTTCAAAAACTGCGAGTTGCCTGAATTCTCAGAACACACTTTTTGACCCAATCTTGATGAAACTTTCAGGTAATGATCAGTACACCAATCCCACTTGGCTCGCCCAATTTCGTTCTTCTAGGTGAAACCGTTCGTTGGCAGTAACCGGTTTCATTTTGAGGTTTCACTCTGTTTTCTCCTACAGGGATACATGTATTTGGAACTCTAAATCAAACACGGTTTGTGCTAGCTCTTTGAAACTTAACACCATAAAGCAGATTCAAGTTCTCTCTCTATGGTTTGTTTGCTGTTGATGTAGCCCTAAGCAGAGACTGGCGAGAATCACTTTCATGGAAAGGGCCTGCCAAGCTTCCAAAAAACTTCGAGTTGCCTGAAATCTCAGCACACACTTTTTCACCCAATCCTGATGAAACTTTCAGGTAATGATCAGTACACCAATGCCACTTGGCTCGCCAAATTTCGTTCTTCTAGATGAAACCGTTCGTTGGCAGTAACCGGTATCATTTTGAGGTTTCACTCTGTTTTCTCCTATAGGGATACATGTATTTGGAACTCTAAATCAAACACGGTTTGTGCTAGCTCTTTGAAACTTGACACCATAAAGCAGTTTCAAGTTCTATCTCTATGGTTTGTTTGCTGTTGATGTAGCCCTAAGCAGAGACTGGCGAGAATCACTTTCATGGAAAGGGCCTGCCAAGCTTCCAAAAAACTACGAGTTGCCTGAAATCTCAGCACACACTTTTTCACCCAATCTTGATGAAACGTTCAGGTAATGATCAGTACACCAATCCCACTTGGCTCACCAAATTTCGTTCTTCTAGGTGAAACCGTTCGTTTGCAGTAACCGGTTTCATTTTGAGGTTTCACTCTGTTTTCTCCTATAGAGATACATGTATTTGGAACTCTAAATCAAACACGGTTTGTGCTAGCTCTTTGAAACTTGACACAATAAAGCAGTTTCAAGTTTTATCTCTATGGTTTGTTTGCTGTTGATGTAGGCCTAAGCATAGACTGGCGAGAATTACTTTCATGAAAAGGGCCTGCCAAGCTTCCAAAAACTACGAGTTGCCTGAATTCTCAGCACACACTTTTTCACCCAATCTTGATGAAACTTTCAGGTAATGATCAGTACACCAATCCCACTTGGCTCGCCAAATTTCCTTGTTCTAGGTGAAACCGTTCGTTTTCAGTAACCGGTTTCATTTGGAGGTTTCACTCTGTTTTCTCCTATAGGGATACATGTATTTGGAACTCTAAATCAAACACGGTTTGTGCTAGCTCTTTGAAACTTGACACCATATGGCAGTTTCAAGTTCTATCTCTATGGTTTGTTTGCTGTTGATGTAGCCCTAAACAGAGACTGGCGAGAATCACTTTCATGGAAAGGGCCTGCCAAGCTTCCAAAAAACTACGAGTTGCCTGAAATCTCAGCACACACTTTTTCTCCCAATCTTGATGAAACTTTCAGGTAATGATCAGTACACCAATCCCACTTGGCTCGCCAAATTTCGTTCTTCTAGGTTAAACCGTTCGTTGGCAGTAACCGGTTTCATTTTGAGGTTTCACTCTGTTTTCTCCTACAGGGATACATGTATTTGGAACTCTAAATCAAACACGGTTTGTGCTAGCTCTTTGAAACTTGACACCATAAAGCACTTTCAAGTTCTATCTCTATGGTTTGTTTGCTGTTGATGTAGCCCTAAGCAGAGACTGGCGAGAATCACTTTCATGGAAAGGGCCTGCCAAGCTTCCAAAAAACTACGAGTTGCCTGAAATCTCAGCAAACACTTTTTCACCCAATCTTGATGAAACTTTCAGGTAATGATCAGTACACCAATCCCACTTGGCTCGCCAAATTTCGTTCTTCTAGGTGAAACCGTTCGTTGGCAGTAACCGGTTTCATTTTGAGGTTTCACTCTGTTTTCTCCTATAGGGATACAAGTATTTGGAACTCTAAATCAAACACGGTTTGTGCTAGCTCTTTGAAACATGACACAATAAAGCAGTGTCCAGTTCTATCTCTATGGTTTCTTTGCTGTTGATGTAGCCCTAAGCAGAGACTGGCGAGAATCACTTTCATGGAAAGGGCCTGCCAAGCTTCCAAAAAACTACGAGTTGCCTGAAATCTCAGCACACACTTTTTCACCCAATCTTGATGAAACTTTCAGGTAATGATCAGTACACCAATGCCACTTGGCTCGCCAAATCTCGTTCTTCTAGGTGAAACCGTTCGTTGGCAGTAACCGGTTTCATTTTGAGGTTTCACTCTGTTTTCTCCTATAGGGATACATGTATTTGGAACTCTAAGTCAAACACGGTTTGTGCTAGCTCTTTGAAACTTGACAGAATAAAGCAGTTTCATGTTCTCTCTCTATGGTTTGTTTGCTGTTGATGAAGCCCTAAGCAGAGACTGGCGAGAATCACTTTCATGGAAAGGGCCTGCCAAGCTTGCAAAAAACTACGAGTTGCCTGAAATCTCAGGACAACCTTTTTCACCCAATCTTGATGAAACTTTCAGGTAATGATCAGTCCACCAATCCCACTGGCTCGCCAAATTTCGTTCTTCTAGGTTAAACCGTTCGTTGGCAATAACCGATTTCATTTTGAGGTTTCACTCTGTTTTTTCCTATAGGGATACATGTATTTGGAACTCTAAATCAAACACGGTTTCTGCTAGCTCATTGAAACGTGAGACAATAAAGCAGTTTCAAGTTCTATCTCTAAGGTTTGTTTGCTGTTGATGTAGCCCAAAGCAGAGACTGGTGAGAATCACTTTCATGGAAAGGGCCTGCCAAGCTTCCAAAAAACTACGAGTTGCCTGAAATCTCAGCAAACACTTTTTCACCCAATCTTGATGAAACTTTCAGGTAATGATCAGTACACCAATCCCACTTGGCTCGCCAAATTTCGTTCTTCTAGGTAAAACCGTTCGTTGGCAGTAACCGGTTTCATTTTGAGGTTTCACTCTGTTTTCTCCTATAGGGATACAAGTATTTGGACCTCTAAATCAAACAGGGTTTGTGCTAGCTCTTTGAAACTTGACACCATAAAACAGTGTCCAGTTCTATCTCTATGGTTTGTTTGCTGTTGATGTAGCCCTAAGCAGAGACTGGCGAGAATCACTTTCATGGAAAGGGCCTGCCAAGCTTCCAAAAAACTACGAGTTGCCTGAAATCTCAGCACACACTTTTTCACCCAATCTTGATGAAACTTTCAGGTAATGATCAGTACACCAATGCCACTTGGCTCGCCAAATCTCGTTCTTCTAGGTGAAACCGTTCGTTGGCAGTAACCGGTTTCATTTTGAGGTTTCACTCTGTTTTCTCCTATAGGGATACATGTATTTGGAACTCTAAATCAAATACGGTTTGTGCTAGCTTTTTGAAAATTGACACAATAAAGCAGTTTCAAGTTCTATCTCTATGGTTGTTTGCTGTTGATGTAGCCCTAAGCAGAGACTGGCGAGAATCACTTTCATGGAAAGGGCCTGCCAAGCTTCCAAAAAACTACGAGTTGCCTGAAATCTCAGCACACACTTTTTCACCCAATCTTGATGAAACTTTCAGGTAATGATCAGTACAACAATTCCACTTGGCTCGCCCAATTTTGTTCTTCTAGGTGAAACCGTTCGTTGGCAGTAACCGGTTTCATTTTGAGGTTTCACTCTGTTTTCTCCTATAGGGATACATGTATTTGGAACTCTAAATCAAACAGGGTTTGTGCTAGCTCTTTGAAACTTGACACAATAAAGCAGTTTCAAGTTCTATCTCTATGGTTTGTTTGCTGTTGA
This sequence comes from Ictidomys tridecemlineatus, assembly GCF_052094955.1. Classification (NCBI taxonomy): domain Eukaryota; kingdom Metazoa; phylum Chordata; class Mammalia; order Rodentia; family Sciuridae; genus Ictidomys; species Ictidomys tridecemlineatus. The sequence goes on from NW_027522033.1 coordinate 28,377, forward strand.
TGTAGACCTAAGCAGAGACTGGCGAGAATCACTTTCATGGAAAGGGCCTGCCAAGCTTCCAAAAAACTACGAGTTGCTTGAAATCTCAGCACACACTTTTTCACTCAATCTTCATAAAACTTTCAGGTAATGATCAGTACCCCAATCCCACTTGGCTCGCCAAATCTCGTTCTTCTAGGTGAAACCGTTCGTTGGCAGTAACCGGTTTCATTTTGAGGTTTCACTCGGTTTTCTCCTATAGGGATACATGTATTTGGAACTCTAAATCAAACACGGTTTGTGCTAGCTCATTGAAACTTGACACAATAAAGCAGTTTCAAGTTCTATCTCTATGGTTTGTTTGCTGTTGATGTAGCCCTAAGCAGAGACTGGCGAGAATCACTTTCATGGAAAGGGCCTGCCAAGCGTCCAAAAAACTACGAGTTGCCTGAAATCTCAGCACACACTTTTTCACCCAATCTTGATGAAACTTTCAGGTAATGATCAGTACACAAATCCCACTTGGCTCGCCAAATCTCGTTCTTCTAGGTGAAACTGTTCGTTGGCAGTAACCGGTTTCATTTTGAGGTTTCACTCTGTTTTCTCCTATAGGGATACATGTATTTGGAACTCTAAATCAACCACGGTTTGTGCTAGCTCTTTGAAACTTGACACCATAAAGCAGTTTCAAGTTCTATCTCTATGGTTTGTTTGCTGTTAATGTAGCCCTAAGCAGAGACTGGCGAGAATCACTTTCATGGAAAGGGCCTGCCAAGCTTCCAAAAAACTACGATTTGCCTGAAATCTCAGCACACACTTTTTGACCCAATCTTGATGAAACTTTCAGGTAATGATCAGTACACCAATCCCACTTGACTCGAAATATCTCGTTCTTCTAGGTGAAACCGTTCGTTGGCAGTAACCGGTTTCATTTTGAGGTTTCACTCTGTTTTCTCCTATAGGGATACATGTATTTGGAACTCTAAATCAAACACGGTTTGTGCTAGCTCTTTGAAACTGACCCAAAAAAGCAGTTTCAATTTCTATCTCTATAGTTTTTTTGCTGTTGATGTAGCCCTAAGCAGAGACTGGCGAGAATCACTTTCATGGAAAGGGCCTGCCAAGCTTCCAAAAAACTACGAGTTGCCTGAAAACTCAGCACACACTTTTTCACCCAATCTTAATGAAACTTTCAGGTAATGATCAGAACACCAATCCCACTTGGCTCGCCAAATCTCGTTCTTCTAGGTGAAACCGTTTGTTGGCAGTAATCGGTTTCATTTTGAGGTTTAACTCTGTTTTCTCTTATAGGGATACATGTATTTGGAACTCTAAATCAAACACGGTTTGTGCTAGCTCTTTGAAACTTGACACCATAAAGCAGTTTCAAGTTCTATCTCTATGGTTTGTTTGCTGTTGATGTAGCCCTAAGCAGAGACTGGCGAGAATCACTTTCATGGAAAGGGCCTGCCAAGCTTCCAAAAAACTACGAGTTGCCTGAAATGTCAGCACACACTTTTTCACCCAATCTTCATAAAACTTTCAGGTAATGATCAGTACAACAATCACACTTGGCTCGCCAAATCTCGTTCTTCTAGGTGAAACCGTTCGTTGGCATTAACCGGTTTCATTTTGAGGTTTCACTCTGTTTTCTGCTATAGGGATACATGTATTTGGAACTCTAAATCAAACACGGTTTGTGCTAGCACTTTGAAACTTGACACAATAAAGCAGTTTCAAGTTCTATCTCTATGGTTTTTTTTCTGTTGATGTAGCCCTAAGCAGAGACTGGCGAGAATCACTTTCATGGAAAGGGCCTGCCAAGCTTCCAAAAAACTACGAGTTGCCTGAAATCTCAGCACACACTTTTTCATCCAATCTTGATGAAACGTTCAGGTAATGATCAGTACACCAATCCCACTTGGCTCGCCAAATTTCGTTCTTCTAGGTGAACCGTTCGTTGGCAGTAACCGGTTTCATTTTGAGGTTTCACTCTGTTTTCTCCTATAGGGATACATGTATTTGGAACTCTAAATCAAACACGGTTTGTGCTAGCTCTTTGAAACTTGACACAATAAAGCAGTTTCAAGTTCTATCTCTATGGTTTGTTTGCTGTTGATGTAGCCCTAAGCAGAGACTGGCGAGAATCACTTTCATGGAAAGGGCCTGCCAAGCTGCCAAAAAACTACGAGTTGCCTGAAATCTCAGCACACACTTTTTCACCCAATCTTGATGAAACTTTCAGGTAATGATCAGTACACCAATCCCACTTGGCTCGCCAAATCTCATTCTTCTAGGTGAAACAGTTCGTTGGCAGTAACCGGTTTCATTTTGAGGTTTCAGTCTGTTTTCTCCTATAGGGATACATGTATTTGGAACTCTAAATCAAACACGGTTTGTGCTAGCTCTTTGAAACTTGACACCATAAAGCAGTTTCAAGTTCTATCTCTATGGTTTGTTTGCTGTTGATGTAGCCCTAAGCAGAGACTGGCGAGAATCACTTTCATGGAAGGGGCCTGCCAAGCTTCCAAAAAACTACGAGTTGCCTGAAATCTCAGCACACATTTTTCACCCAATCTTGATGAAACTTTCCGGTAATGATCAGTACACCAATCCCACTTGGCTCGCCAAATCTCGTTCTTCTAGGTGAAACCGTTCGTTGGCAGTAACCGGTTTCATTTTGAGGTTTCACTCTGTTTTCTCCTATAGGGATACATGTATTTGGAACTCTAAATCAAACACGGTTTGTGCTAGCTCTTTGAACCTTGATACCATAAAGCAGTTTCAAGTTCTATCTCTATGGTTTGTTTGCTGTTGATGTAGCCCTAAGCAGAGACTGGCGAGAATTACTTTCATGGACAGGGCCTGCCAAGCTTCTAAAAAACTACGAGTTGCCTGAAATCTCAGCACACACTTTTTCAACAATCTTAATGAAACTTTCAGGTAATGATCAGTACAGCTATCCCACTTGGCTCACCAAATTTCGTTCTTCTAGGTGAAACCATTCATTGGCAGTAACTCGTTTCATTTTGAGGTTTCACTCTGTTTTTCCCTATAGGTATACATGTATTTGGAACTCTAAATCAAACACGGTTTGTGCTAGCTCTTTGAACCTTGATACCATAAAGCAGTTTCAAGTTCTATCTCTATGGTTTGTTTGCTGTTGATGTAGCCCTAAGCAGAGACTGGCGAGAATTACTTTCATGGAAAGGGCCTGCCAAGCTTCCAAAAAACTACGAGTTGCCTGAAATCTCAGCACACACTTTTTCACCCAATCTTGATGAAACTTTCAGGTAATGATCAGTACACCAATCCCACTTGGCTCGCCAAATCTCGTTCTTCAAGGTGAAACCGTTCGTTGGCAGTAACCGGTTTCATTTTGAGGTTTCAGTCTGTTTTCTCCTATAGGGATACATGTATTTGGAACTCTAAATCAAACACGGTTTGTGCTAGCTCTTTGAAACTTGATACCATATAGCAGTTTCAAGTTCTATCTCTATGGTTTGTTTGCTGTTGATGTAGCCCTAAGCAGAGACTGGCGAGAATCACTTACATGGAAGGGGCCTGCCAAGCTTCCAAAAAACTACGAGTTGCCTGAAATCTCAGCACACACTTTTTCACCCAATCTTGATGAAACTTTCCGGTAATGATCAGGACACCAATCCCACTTGCCTCGCCAAATCTCATTCTTCTAGGTGAAACCGTTCGTAACCGGTTTCATTTTGAGGTTTCACTCTGTTTTCTCCTATAGGGATACATGTATTTGGAACTCTAAATAAAACACGGTTTGTGCTAGCTCTTTGAAACTTGACACAATAAAGCAGTTTCAAGTTCTATCTCTATGGTTTGTTTGCTGTTGATGTAGCCCTAAGCAGAGACTGGCGAGAATCACTTTCATGGAAGGGGTCTGCCAAGCTTCCAAAAAACTAAGAGTTGCCTGAAATCTCAGAACACACTTTTTCACCCAATCTTAATGAAACTTTCAGGTAATGATCAGTACAGCAATCCCTCTTGGCTCGCCAAATTTCGTTCTTCTAGGTGAAACCGTTCATTGGCAGTAACTCGTTTCATTTTGAGGTTTCACTCTGTTTTCTCCTATAGGGATACATGTATTTGGAACTCTAAATCAAACACGGTTTGTGCTAGCTCTTTGAACCTTGATACCATAAAGCAGTTTCAAGTTCTATCTCTATGGTTTGTTTGCTGTTGATGTAGCCCTAAGCAGAGACTGGCGAGAATCACTTTCATGGAAAGGGCCTGCCAAGCTTCCAAAAAACTACGAGTTGCCTGAAATCTCAGCACACACTTTTTCACCCAATCTTGATGAAACTATCAGGTAATGATCAGGACACCAATCCCACTTGGCTCGCCAAATCTCGTTCTTCTAGGTTAAACCGTTCGTTGGCAGTAACCGGTTTCATTTTGAGGTTTCACTCTGTTTTCTCCTATAGGGATACATGTATTTGGAACTCTAAATCAAACACGGTTTGTGCTAGCTCTTTGAAACTTGACACAATAAAGCAGTTTCAAGTTCTATCTCTATGGTTTGTTTGCTGTTGATGTAGCCCTAAGCAGAGACTGGCGGGAATCACTTTCATGGAAAGGGCCTGCCAAGCTTCCAAAAAACTACGAGTTGCCTGAAATCTCAGCACACACTTTTTCACCCAATCTTGATGAAACTTTCAGGTTATGATCAGTACACCAATCCCACTCGGCTCGCCAAATTTCGTTCTTCTAGGTGAAACCGTTCGTTGGCAGTAACCGGTTTCATTTTGAGGTTTCACTCTGTTTTCTCCTATAGGGATACATGTATTTGGAACTCTAAATCAAACACGGTTTGTGCTAGCTCTTTGAAACTTGACACCATAAAGCAGTTTCAAGTTCTATCTCTATGGTTTGTTTGCTGTTGATGTAGCCCTAAGCAGAGACTGGCGAGAATCACTTTCATGGAAAGGGCCTGCCAAGCTTCCAAAAAACTAAGAGTTGCCTGAAATCTCAGCACACACTTTTTCACCCAATCTTGATGAAACTTTCAGGTAATGATCAGTACACCAATCCCACTCGGCTCGCCAAATTTCGTTCTTCTAGGTGAAACCGTTCGTTGGCAGTAACCGGTTTCATTTTGAGGTTTCAGTCTGTTTTCTCCTATAGGGATACATGTATTTGGAACTCTAAATCAAACACGGTTTGTGCTAGCTCTTTGAAACTTGACACCATAAGCAGTTTCAAGTTCTATCTCTATGGTTTGTTTGCTGTTGATGTAGCCCTAAGCAGAGACTGGCGAGAATCACTTTCATGGAAAGGGCCTGCCAAGCTTCCAAAAAACTACGAGTTGCCTGAAATCTCAGCACACACTTTTTCACCTAATCTTGATGAAACTTTCAGGTAATGATCAGGACACCAATCCCACTTGGCTCGCCAAATCTCGTTCTTCTAGGTGAAACCGTTCGTTGGCAGTAACCGGTTTCATTTTGAGGTTTCACTCTGTTTTCTCCTATAGGGATACATGTATTTGGAACTCTAAATCAAACACGGTTTGTGCTAGCTCTTTGAAACTTGACACCATAAAGCAGTTTCAAGTTCTATCTCTATGGTTTGTTTGCTGTTGATGTAGCCCTAAGCAGAGACTGGCGAGAATCACTTTCATGAAGGGGCCTGCCAAGCTTCCAAAAAACTACGAGTTGCCTGAAATCTCAGCATACACTTTTTCACCCAATCTTAATGAAACTTTCAGGTAATGATCAGTACACCAATCCCACTTGCTTGCCAAATTTCGTTCTTCCAGGTGAAACCGTTCATTGGCAGTAACTGGTTTCATTTTGAGGTTTCACTCTGTTTTCTCCTATAGGGATACATGTATTTGGAACTCTAAATCAAACACGGTTTGTGCTAGCCCTTTGAAACTTGACACCATAAAGCAGTTTCAAGTTCTATCTCTATGGTTTGTTTGCTGTTGATGTAGCCCTAAGCAGAGACTGGCGAGAATCACTTTCATGGAAAGGGCCTGCCAAGCTTTGAAAAAACTATGAGTTGCCTAAAATCTCAGCACACACTTTTTCACCCAATCTTGATGAAACTTTCAGGTAATGATCAGTACACCAATCCCACTTGGCTCGCCAAATTTCGTTCTTCTAGGTGAAACCGTTCGTTGGCAGTAACCGGTTTCATTTTGAGGTTTCAGTCTGTTTTTCTCCTATAGGGATACATGTATTTGAAACTCTAAATCAAACACGGTTTGTGCTAGCTCTTTGAAACTTGATACCATAAAGCAGTTTCAAGTTCTATCTCTATGGTTTGTTTGCTGTTGATGTAGCCCTAAGCAGAGACTGGCGAGAATTACTTTAATGGAAAGGGCCTGCCAAGCTTCCAAAAAACTACGAGTTGCCTGAAATCTCAGCACACACTTTTTACCCAATCTTGATGAAACTTTCAGGTAATGATCAGTACAGCAATCCCACTTGGCTCGCCAAATTTCGTTCTTCTAGGTGAAACCGTTCGTTGGCAGTAACCAGTTTCATTTTGAGGTTTCAGTCTGTTTTCTCCTATAGGGATACATGTATTTGGAACTCTAAATCAAACACGGTTTGTGCTAGCTCTTTGAAACTTGACACCATAAAGCAGTTTCAGTTCTATCTCTATGGTTTGTTTGCTGTTGATGTAGCCCTAAGCAGAGACTGGCGAGAATCACTTTCATGGAAAGTGCCTGCCAAGCTTCCAAAAAACTACGAGTTGCCTGAAATCTTAGCACACACTTTTTCACCCAATCTTGATGAAACTATCAGGTAATGATCAGGACACCAATCCACTTGGCTCGCCAAATCTCGTTCTTCTAGGTTAACCGTTCGTTGGCAGTAACCGGTTTCATTTTGAGGTTTCACTCTGTTTTCTCCTATAGGGATACATGTATTTGGAACTCTAAATCAAACACGGTTTGTGCTAGCTCTTTGAAACTTGACACAATAAAGCAGTTTCAAGTTCTATCTCTATGGTTTGTTTGCTGTTGATGTAGCCCTAAGCAGAGACTGGCGGGAATCACTTTCATGGAAAGGGCCTGCCAAGCTTCCAAAAAACTACGAGTTGCCTGAAATCTCAGCACACACTTTTTCACCCAATCTTGATGAAACTTTCAGGTAATGATCAGTACACGAATCCCACTTGGCTCGCCAAATTTCGTTCTTCTAGGTGAAACCGTTCGTTGGCAGTAACCGGTTTCATTTTGAGGTTTCACTCTGTTTTCTCCTATAGGGATACATGTATTTGGAACTCTAAATCAAACACGGTTTGTGCTAGCTCTTTGAAATTTGACACATAAAGCAGTTTCATGTTCTATCTCTATGGTTTGTTTGCTGTTGATGTAGCCCTAAGCAGAGACTGGCGAGAATCACTTTCATTGAAGGGCCTGCCAAGTTTCCAAAAAACTAAGAGTTGCCTGAAATCTCAGTACACACTTTTTCACCCAATCTTGATGAAACTTTCAGGTAATGATCAGTACACCAATCCCACTAGGCTCGCCAAATTTCGTTCTTCTAGGTGAAACCGTTCGTTGGCAGTAACCGGTTTCATTTTGAGGTTTCACTCTGTTTTCTCCTATAGGGATACATGTATTTGGAACTCTAAATCAAACACGGTTTGTGCTAGCTCTTTGAAACTTGACACCATAAAGCAGTTTCAAGTTCTATCTCTATTGTTTGTTTGCTGTTGATGTAGCCCTAAGCAGAGACTGGCGAGAATCACTTTCATGGAAAGGGCCTGCCAAGCTTCCAAACAACTACGAGTTGCCTGAAATCTCAGCACACACTTTTTCACCCAACCTGATGAAACTTCAGGTAATGATCAGTACAGCAATCCCACTTGGCTCGCCAAATTTCGTTCTTCTAGGTGAAACCCTTCGTTGGAAGTAACCGGTTTCATTTTGAGGTTTCACTCTGTTTTCTCCTATAGGGATACATGTATTTGGAACTCTAAATCAAACAGGGTTTGTGCTAGCTCTTTGAAACTTGACACAATAAAGCAGTTTCAAGTTCTATCTCTATGGTTTGTTTGCTGTTGATGTAGACCTAAGCAGAGACTGGCGAGAATCACTTTCATGGAAAGGGCCTGCCAAGCTTCCAAAAAACTACGAGTTGCTTGAAATCTCAGCACACACTTTTTCACTCAATCTTCATAAAACTTTCAGGTAATGATCAGTACCCCAATCCCACTTGGCTCGCCAAATCTCGTTCTTCTAGGTGAAACCGTTCGTTGGCAGTAACCGGTTTCATTTTGAGGTCTCACTCGGTTTTCTCCTATAGGGATACATGTATTTGGAACTCTAAATCAAACACGGTTTGTGCTAGCTCATTGAAACTTGACACAATAAAGCAGTTTCAAGTTCTATCTCTATGGTTTGTTTGCTGTTGATGTAGCCCTAAGCAGAGACTGGCGAGAATCACTTTCATGGAAAGGGCCTGCCAAGCGTCCAAAAAACTACGAGTTGCCTGAAATCTCAGCACACACTTTTTCACCCATCTTGATGAAACTTTCAGGTAATGATCAGTACACAAATCCCACTTGGCTCGCCAAATCTCGTTCTTCTAGGTGAAACTGTTCGTTGGCAGTAACCGGTTTCATTTTGAGGTTTCACTCTGTTTTCTCCTATAGGGATACATGTATTTGGAACTCTAAATCAACCACGGTTTGTGCTAGCTCTTTGAAACTTGACACCATAAAGCAGTTCAAGTTCTATCTCTATGGTTTGTTTGCTGTTGATGTAGCCCTAAGCAGAGACTGGCGAGAATCACTTTCATGGAAAGGGCCTGCCAAGCTTCCAAAAAACTACGATTTGCCTGAAATCTCAGCACACACTTTTTGACCCCAATCTTGATGAAACTTTCAGGTAATGAA
>NW_027522034.1:0-37165 GCF_052094955.1 Ictidomys tridecemlineatus
ATTATCCAACCTCTGCTTTCTGCAAAATTCTATCTGCACCCCAGTTTCCAAACTGTGCTCTCTGTAACTGTCCATCTGCACCCCAGTCTCCCACTTCTTCTCTCTCTTTTGATCCTTCTGCACCCCAGTCTCCACTTTGCTCTATGCAATGATTCTTCTACAACTGAGTCTCGAACTTTTGCTCTGTTCCTCGATCCTTCTGCACCCCACTCTCCAACCTCTGCTCTCTGTATGATCCTTCTGAAAAAAAGTCTCCAAACTCTGCTTTCTGTAACAGTTCTTGTGCACCCAAGTCTCCAAACTCTGCTCTCTGTAAAAGTCCTTCTTAACCTCAGTCTCCAATCTCTGCTCTCTGCAACATTTCTTCTGCACCCCAGTCTCCAAACTCTGCTCTCTGTAACACTCCTTCTGCTCCCCAGTCTCCATCGTCTGCTCCCTGTAAAAATCCTTCTGCACCCCAGTCTCCAATCTCTCCTCTTAGTAAAAGTCATTCTGCAACTTAGTCTGCAACATCTGCTCTCTGTAATGATCCTTCTTTACCTCAGTCTCCAAACTCTGCTCTTTGTAAAAGGCCTTCTTCACCCCAGTCTCCAAAGTCTTCTCTTTGGTTCAGTCCTTCTGTACCCCAGTAACCTTCAACTGAACTCTGTAACAATCCTTCTGCACCTCAGTCTACCACCTCACCTCTCTGCAACGGTTCTTCTGCACCCCAGTCTCCAAACTTTCCTCTCTGTAACAGTTCTTCTACACCCCAATCTCTAACCTCTACTCTCTGCAACAGTTCTTTTGCACCCCAGTCTCCAACATTTGATCTCTGCAACAGTTCTTCTCCACCCCAGTCTCCAACCTTTGCTCTTTTTAACAGACATTCTGTACTGCAGTTTCCAAACACTTCTCTCTGTAACGGTCCTTCTGCACCCCAGTCTCAAACCTCTGCTTTCTGTATCAGTCCTTCTGCAATCAAGTCTTCAACCTCTGCTCTCTGTAACAGTCCTACTGCACCCCAGTCTCCGAACTCTAATCTCTATAACAGGCCTTCTTACCCAAGTCTCCAACCTCTGCTCTCTGTAACAGTTCTTCAGTACCCCAGTCTCCACACTCTTAACTCTGCAACCATCCTTCTGCACCCAAGTCTCCAAACTGTGCTCTCTGCAACAGTCCTTCTGCACCCCAGTCTCCAAATTCTGCTCTCTGCAATGGTCCCTCTGCACCCCAGTCTCCAACCTCTGTTTTCTACAACAGTTCTTCTGTACAAGAGTATTCAACCTCTATTCTCTGTATGGGTCCTTCTTAACCCCAGTCTCCAACCTCTGCTTTCTGTATCAGACCTTCTGCAACACAGTCTCCAAACTCTGATCTCTATAAAAGTCCTTATGCACCTCACTCTGCATCCTCTGCTCTCTGCAACAGTCCTTCTGCACCCCAGTCTTAAACCTTGCTCTCTGCAACAGTCCTTCTGCACACCAGTCTCCAAAATCTGCTCTCTGCCACAGTCCTTCTCCACCCCAGTCTCCAACCTCTGCTCTCTGTAAAAGTACTTCTGTACTGCAGTCTCCAAACTCTGCTCTCTGTAACGATCTTTCTGCTCCCCAGTCTACAAACTCTGCTTTCATTATCAGTTTTTCTGAACCCCAGTCTCCCTCCTCTTTTCTCTGTAACTTTCCTTCTGCACCTCAGACTCCAACCTCTGCTGTCTGAAACAGTCGTTCTGCGCCCCAATCTCTAACCTCTGCTCTTTGCAACAGTCCTTCCTCGCCCCAGTCTTTAAAATTTGCTCTCTGCAATAGTACTTTTCCACCGAAGTCACCAACCTCTGCTCTCTGTAACAGTCCTTCTGTACCTCAGACTCCAAACTCTGCTCTCTGCAACAGTCCTTCTGCGCCCCAATCTCGAACCTCTGCTCTCTGCAACAGTCCTTCCGAACCTCAGTGTCCAACCTCTGCTCTCTGTAAGATCCTTCTGAAACCCAGTCTCCAACCTCTGTTTTCTACAATAATCTTTCTGCACCCGAGTCTCCAACCTCTGTTCTCTACAACACTTATTCTGCACCCCATTCTCCAAACTTTTCTCTCTGTAACAGGAGTTCTACACCCCAGTCTCCAAACTCTGCTCTCTGTAACAGTCCATCTGTACTGTAGTCTCAAACCTCTTCTCTCTGTAATGGTCCTTCTGCACCCGAGTCTCTAAACTCTGCATTCTGTATCAGTCCTTCTGCACGTCAGACTCGAACCTCTGCTCTCTGCAAGAGTTATGCTGCACCCCAGTCTTTAACATCTGCTCTCTACAACAGTTCTACTCCACCCCAGTCTCCAACCTCTGCTCTCTGTATCAATCCTTCTGCACCTCAGTCTCCAAGTCTTCTCTCTGCAACGGTCCTTCTGCACCCATCACCAACCTCTGTTTTCTACAACACTTCTTCTGCACCCAAGTCTCCAACCTCTGCTCTCTGTAACAGTCCTTCTGTTCCGCAGTCTCCAAACTCTGTTTTCTTTAATGGTCCTCCTGCACCCTAGTTTCAAACCTCTGCTTTCTTTATCAGTCCTTCTGCACCAGTCTCCAAACTCTCCTGCTGTAACACTCCTTCTGCACATCAGTCTGCAAACTCTGCTCTCTGCAATAGTGTTTCTGCACCCCAGTCTCCAACCTCTGCTTTCTGTAGCAGTCCTTCTGCACCCCAGTCTCCAAATTCTGTTCTTTTTAACAGTCCTTCTCCACTTCACTCTCCAACCTCTGCCCTCTGCAACAGTCCTGTGGCACCCCAATCTCCAAATGCTACTCTCTGCAACAGTCTTTCTCCACTATAGTCTCCAACCTCTACTCTCTGAAACAGTTCTTCTGCACCCCAATCTCCAACCTCTACTCTCTGCAATAGTCCTTCTGCACACAAGTCTCAACCTCTACTCTATGAAACAGTCTTTCTGCACCCCAGTCTCCAACATCTGCTCTCTACTATAGTCCTTCTACACCCAAGTTTCCAATCTCTGCTTTCTGTATCAGTACTTCTGCACTCAAGTCTCTAACCACTTCTCTCTGTAACAGTCTTTCGGCACCTCAGACTCCAATTTTTTTTCTCAGCAACAGTCCTTCTCCACCCCAGTCTCCAACCCCTCCTCTCTGCAACAGTCTTTCTGTACCCCAGTCTCCAACCTCCTTTCTGCAACAGTCCTTCTGCACCACAGTCTCCAACATCTGATCTCTGCAACAGTCCTTCTCAACCCCAGTCTCCAAACTCTGCTCTCTGTAACACTCCATGTGTACTGCAGTTTCCAAACTCTTCTCTATGTAACTGTCCTTCTGGACACCAGTCTCCAACCCCTGCTTTCTCTATCAGTCCTTCTGCACTCAAGTCTTCAATTTCTGCTCTTGGTACAGTACTTCTGCACCTCAGTCGTTAAATTCTGCTTTCTGCACCCCAATCTCCAACCTATGCTCTCTGCAACAGTCCTTCTACACCCAAGTCTCCAACATCTGCACTCTGCAACAGTCCTTCTGCACCTCAGGCTCCAACCTCTGCTCTCTGCAATTGTATTTCTACAACTCAGTCTTCAAAATCTACTCTCTGTAACAGTCCTTCTGCACCTCAGTCTCCAACCTCTGCTCTCTGTAACAGTCCTTATGTTCCGCAGTCTCCATCTTCTGTTTTCTGTAATGGTCCTTCTGCACTTCAGTTTCCAACCTCTGCTTTCTGTGTCAGTCCTTCTGAACCACAGTTTCCAAACTCTGCTGCTGTAACAGTACTTCTGCACCTCAGTCTTCAGCCTCTGCTCTCTGCAATAGTTGTACTTCACCCCAGTCTCCAAACTCTGCTCTCTGCAATACTCCATCTGCACCCCAGTCTCAAACATCGGCTCTCGACAACTGTGCTTCTCCATCCTAGTCTCCAACCTCTGTTCTTTGCAACAGTCCTTCTGCACCCCAGTCTCCAACCTCTGCTTTCTGTATCAGTCCTTCTGCACCTCAGTCTCCAACCTCTGCTCTCTGTAACTGTCCTTCTCCACTTCAGTCTCCAACCTCTGCTCTCTGCAACAGTTCTCCTGCAACCGAATCTCAAAGCTCTACTCTCTGCAATAGTCCTTCTGCACCCAAGTCTCCAACCTCTACTCTATGCAACAGTCCTTCTGCACCCCAGTCTCCAACATCTGCTATCTATAACAGTCTTTCTGCACCCCAGTCTCCAATCTCTTCGTTTTGTATCAGTACTTCTGCACTCAATTCTCTAACCACTGCTCTCTGGAACAGTCCTTCTACAGCAAAGGCTCCAACCTCTGCACTCCTCAACAGTACTTCTACACCTCAGTCTCCAACCTCTGCTCTCTACAATGGTCTTTCTACATTTCAGTCTTCAACATCTACTCTCTGTAACAGTCCTTCTGCACCTCAGTCTCCAATTTCTGCTCTCTGTATGATCCTTCTGAAAAGAATTCTCTAAACTCTGCTTTCTGTAACAGTCCTTCTGCACTCCAGTCTCTAAACTATGCTCTCTGTAACAGGCCTTCTGCATACCAGTCTCCATCTTCTGCTCTCTGTAAAAGGCCTTCTGCACCCAAGTCTCTGAACTCTGCTTTCTTAAACAGTCCTTTTGCACCTCAGTCGCCAAACTCTTCTCTCTGAAAGATAATTCTGCACCCCAGTCTCCAAACTCAGCTCTCAGTATCAGTCCTGCACCCCAGTCTCCAAACACTGCTCTCTGTAACAGTTTTTTTGCACCTCAGTCTTCAACCTCTGCTCTCTAGAACACTCCTTCTATACCCCAGTCTCCATAATCTACTCTCTGCAATGATCCTTCTGAACCGCAGTCTCCGACCTCTGCTCTCTGCAACAGTCCTGTGGCACCCCAATCTCCAAATGTTACTCTCTGCAACAGTCTTTCTCCACCCAGGCTCCAACCTCTTCTCTCTGAAACAGTTCTCTTACAACCCAATCTCCAACCTCTACTCTCTGCAATAGTCCTTCTGCACCCAAGTCTCCAACCTCTACTCTATGCAACAGTCCTTCTGCACCCCAGTCTCCAACATCTGCTCTCTACAACAGTCCTTCCGCACCACAGTCTCCAAACTCTGCTCTCTTTAACAGTCCTTCTGCACCTCACTCTGAAACCTCTGCTCTTGGCAACAGTCCTTCTGTACCCCTGTTTTTAACCTCTGCTCTCTGCAACAGTCCTTCCTCACCCAAGTCTCCAAAATATGCTCTTTATAACAGTACTTTTCCACTGAAATGTCCAAACTCTGCTCTCTGTAACAGTCCTTCTGTACTGCAGTCTCCAACCTCTGCTCTCTGTAACAGTATTTCTGCACCCCAGTCACCTAACTCTGGTTTCTGGATCAGTCCTTCTGCACCCCGGTCTCTAAACTCTGGTCTCTGAAACAGTCTTTCTGCACCTCAGACTCCAACCTCTGCTCTCTGCAACAGTACTTCTGTGCCCCAATCTCAAACCTCTGCTCTCTGCAACACTACTTCTGCACCTCAGTGTCCTAATTCTGCTCTCTTTAAGAGACTTCTGAAACCCACTCTCCAACCTCTGCTTTTTGCAATGATCCTTCTGCACCCCAGTCTTCAACCTATGTTCTCTACAACACTTATTCTGCACCCCAGTCGCCATCCGGTGCTCTTTGTTACAGTCCTTCTGCACCACATTCTTCAACCTCTGCTCTCTGAATTACTTCTTCTGCACCCCAGTCTCCAATCTCAGCTCTCTGCAACAGTCCATCTGCACCCCAGTCTCCAAAATCTTCTCTCTGCAACAGTTCTTGCCACCCCAGTCTCAAACCTCTGCATTCTGCAGCAGTCCTTCTGCACCCAGGTCACCAAGGTCTGCTTTCTGTATCAGTCCTTCTGAACCCCAGTCTTCAACCTCTACTCTCTGCAGCAGTCCTTCTCCACCCCAGTCTCCAAACTCTGCTGTCGGCAACAATCTTTCTGGATGCCAGTCTCCAACCTCTACTCTCTGCAACAGTCGTTCTACACACCAGTCTCCAGTCTCTGCTTTCTTTAACAAGCCTTCTGCACCGCAGTCTGAAAACTCTGCTCTCTGCAACGATCCTTCTGCACCTTAGTCTCCAACCTCTGCTCTCTGTAACAGTCCTTCTGTACCTCAGTCTTCAACCTCTGCTCTCTGCAAGATCCTTTTGCAACCCAGTCTTTAAACTCTGCTCTCTGTAACTGTACTTCTGCACGCCAGTCTCCAAGCCCTGCTCTCTGTAACAGGTCTTCTACACCCAAATCTCCAAACTCTGCTTTCTGTAACAGGCCTTTTGACCCCAGTCTCCATTTTCTTCTCTCTTCAATGATCCTTCTTCACCCCAGTCTCCAACCTCTGCTCTCAGCAACAATCCATCTGCACACCAGTCTCCAATCTATGCTGTCTGTCAGATCCTTCTGCACACCTGTCTCCAACCACTGCTCTCTGAAACAGTCCTTCTCTAACGCAGTCTCCAACCTCTGGTCTATGTAAGGGTTCTTTTGAACATCAGTTTCCAACCTGTGCTCTCTGTAAAAGAACTACTGCACCCCAGCCTTCAACCTGTGCTCTCTGTAAAAGTCTTTCTGCACCCCAGTCTCAAAACTCTGTTCTCTATAACAGTTATTCTTCACCCCAGTCTCCAACCTCTGCTCTCTTTTACGATTCTTCTGCACCCTCGTCTCCAAACTCTGCTCTCTGCAACTATCCTTCTGCACCCCAGTCTCAAAACTCTTTTCTCTAAAACAGTTATTCTTCACCCCAATCTCCAAAGTCTGCTCTCTGTAACAGTCCTTCTGTACCGCAGTCTCCAACCTTTGTTCTTTGTCAGGGTCCTTATTAACCACAGTATCCAACCTCAGCTTACTGTATCCAGCATTTTCCACCACAGTCTCCAAACTCTGCCCGCTATACCAGTCCTTCTGCAACTCAGTCTGCAACCTCTGCTCTGTGCAAAAGTCCTTCTACACCCCAGTTTCCATCCTCTGCTTTCTGAAACAGTCATTTTGCACTGCAGACTCCAACATGTGCACTCTTAAACAGTTCTTCTCCACCCCAGTCTCCAACCTCTGCTCTCTGTAACAGTCCTTCTGTACTGCAGTCTCCAACCTCTGCTCTCTGTAAGGGTTCTTATGCACCCCAGTTTCCAAACTCTGCTTTCTGTATCAGTTCTTGTGCACCCCAGTCTCCAAATTCTGCTCTCTGAAACATCCTTCTGCAACCTAGTCTCCAAACTCTGCTCTCTATAACACTCCTTCTGCACCCCAGTCTCCAAATTCTGCTCTCTGTAACAGGCCTTCTACAGCACAGTCTCCAATGTCTGCTCTCTGCAACAGTCCTTGTGCACCCCAGTCTCCAACATCAGCTCTTTGCAACAGTTCTTTTGTATCTCAGTCTGAAAACTCTGCTCTCTACAACAATCCTTCTGCACCCCAGTCTCCAACTTCTGCTTTCTTTAACAGTCCTTCTGTACCTCAGTCTCCAACCTCTGCTTTCTGTAAAACCCTTCTGAAACCCAGTCTGCAAACTCTGTTCGATGTAACAGGCCTTCTGCACTCAAGTCTCCAATCTCTTCTCTCTGTAAGAGGCCATCTGCACCCCAGTTTCCCACCTCTACTCACTGCAATGAGCCTTCTGCACCCCAGTCTCTAACCTCTGCTCTCTGCAATGATCATTCTGCATCCCAGTCTCCAACGTATTCTCTTTGCAAAAGTCCTTTTGCACTTCGGTCTCAAACCTCTGCTGTCTGCAAAAGTCCTTTTGCACCTCAGTCTCCAACATCTGCTCCCTGCAACAGTCCTTCTATAACCCAGTCTTCAACTTCTGCTCTCTGCAACAGTCTTTCTACACCCCATTTTCCATACTCCGCTCACCCCAACAATCTTTCTGCACCCCAGACTCCAAACTCTGTTCTCTATAACAGTTTTCTGCACTCCAGTCTTTAAAATTTGCTCTCTGTAAAAGTCCGTCTGTACTGCAGTCTCCATACTTTGTTCTTTGTAAGGGTTCTTATACACCCCAGTATCCAAACTCTGCTTTCTGTATCTGTCGTTTTCCACCCCAGTCCTCACACTCTGCCCTCTGTAACAGTCCTTCTGCAATTCAGTCTGCAACCTCTGCTCTCTGCAATAGTCCTTCTATAACCCAGTCTTTCTCCTCTGCTCTCTGGAACAGTCGTTTTGCACCCCAGACTCTAACATCTGCTCTCTGAAACAGTTCTTCTCCAGCCCAGTCTCCAACCTCTGCTCTCTGTAACAGTCTTTCTGTACTGCAGTCTCCAAACTCTGTTCTATGTAAGGGTCCTTCTGCAACAGAGTTTTCAACTTCTGTTTTTTGTAACAATCCTTCTGCACCTCAGTTCCCAAACTCTGACCTCTGCAATGGTCCTTCTGCACCCCAGACTCTAACCACTGCTGTCTGCAATCATCCTTTTGCACCATTGTCTCCAACCTCTGCTCTATGCAAAAGTCTTTCTGAACCCCAGTCTCCAACATCTTCTCTCTGCAACAGTCTTTATGCACCTCAGTCTGAAAACTCTGCTCTCTGCAATGATGCTTGTGCACCCCAGTCTCCAACATCTGCTCTCTGCAACAGTCCTTCTGCACCTCAGTCTGAAAACTCTGCTCTCTGCAATGATCCTTGTGCACCCCAGTCTCCTAACTCTGCTTTCTGTAACAGTCCTTCTGCACTTCAGTCTCCAACTTCTGCTCTCTGCAACAGTTCTTCTGCATTCCAATCTTTAACATCTACTCTCTGAAACAGTCCTTTTGCACCCCTGTCCAAATGCAGAAGAATGAGACCTGAACTATTGCTCACCTGCAAAAAATCAACTCAAAATGCATTAAAGACCCAGGCACTAGACCAGAAATTATGCAGTTTCTAGAAAAAAACAAAGTCAATACTCCAACCTACAGGCAGAGGCAATGAATGTCTCAATACGATGCCAAAGCTCAGGAGATAACACCAAAAGTTAACTAATAGGATGGCATGAAATTAAGAAGGTTCTGCACAGCAAAGGAGACAATTAGAATATGAAGACAGAACCTACGGACAGGAAGCAAATCTTTATGAGGGTCTTATCTAAAAAAGGATGAATATTCAGAATATTAATAAAGAACTCCAAAAACTTAACATCAAACCCACAATTATTAAATAACCCAATTATCATATAACCCAATTACCAAATGGGAAACTAAATGAACTAAAGAGACACGTCTTAGAAGAAAATATGTGAGTGGCCAACAAATATATGAAAATACTTGCAAGTCAAGACTACCTGAGATTTCATCTCACTTCAGTGACAAAGGCAACCACCAAGAATACAATCAGAAATGAGTGTGACAAGGAGAGAATTAAAGAGAAAGGAGCACTCTCACCCTGTTGGGTCTTGTGACAATGTGACAATGTGGGATGATGGATGAGCATCTTAAAGACAATTGGGCTGCGGATGTGGCTCAAGCAGTAGTGCGCTTGACTGGCACGCGTACGGCCCGGGTTTGATCCTCAGCACCACATATCAACAAAGATGTTTTGTCCACCGAGAACTAGAAAATGAATATTAAAAATTCTATCTCTCTCTCTCTCTCTCTCTCTCTCTCTCTCTCTCTCTCTCTCTCTCTCTCTCTCTCTCTCTCTCTCTCTCTCTCTCTCTCTCTCTCTCTCTCTCTCCTCACCCACTCTCCTCTCCTCTCCTCTCCTCACTCACTCTCTCTTAAAAAAAAAAAAGACAACTGCCCAGGTAGAGTCACCACAGGGTCTTCAATTTAGGGAAAGCTAGTCTACTCGGGGGAGGAGGGGCTGCTTCTGACAGCAAAGAGGGTTAATGGAGATTTCAGGGTTCAAGGCTCTGAGATTTGTCTAATTCCACTGGTATTTTGCCATTCTAATTAACAGGGTCTCAATCATTCCCCCATTAACGTCCTAATTGACACAAGAGAGACCTGGAGAAATTGTGGATTTATAATTTTCTTTGTACTTCTGCAATTTGGAGAATTGGATGTTTTATTCTAATATTAACCTTTATCAGTTTTCAGAGAGAAAATATTTCTGATGATCTGAACCTGACTTGAAGGAGGAATATAATGCTTGAACCTATCATTTTCTTTCTGTAAGTCTCCCACTCCAGTCAGTAACAGCAGTCTGTAGTCATGTTGTAATGTTCATTCCCACCCTGAAGGTCGATGGTGTTATTCCAAAGCTCAGTTTTCCATAGACATTTGATTTCAGGCCACGATAACTTAATGTCTCTGTTGGGTCATTGCACACCAGGAATTATCAGGTCTCCTTTCACATGGGCTGTGACATCATCAACATATTCAATTCCCTCAGGTCAGACATCCAACCTACCTCCTCAGATCTGTTATCTCGAACCATCTCTGATGTAAACCACTATTGTGGTTAGTGCTACCATGATCAGGTAGAGATGAAGAACGACTCTTGATGTCTTAGGGTAGAGGAAGTTGAAAAGAAAAAAGTTATAAAATGGTTCAGAGATCTGAAAGAAAAAAGAAAATAGGGCAGGTGACACCACCCAATATATGGAAACCCTAACTTCCCTGGAAAGAGACGCTCATTCCACACTACTGTGACCCACATTCAGGAACAGCTGTCTAAGAGCCTGCACACACAGCTCCTGGCACCAAGGAGATTAGTTCCTGCCTCTACAGGGTTGGTTTTCTGCTGCTGCTATGGAATCTAAAAGAACCCGCTTTCTTCCTTTCCTTTCTTCCTCTCTGCCTAGTGTTTGGCTTATCTTGACAAAACCTCCTAAAATATAGGCCTGCAGGCAGGGGAGTGTGGGAAACAAGGTTCTCGTACTTTCTGTCTCTCTGGTGTTGGGAGAACACAGAAAGACAGAGATAGTGCTGAACACCCACACAAGGTGTCCGACACACTTGAACCTGAAAGTGGGAAATGGGTGTTTGTGAAAAGAGCGGAGAGAAAGGAGTATCAGAAATTTTAAAAGCGGGCATTGGAGTTGAAGCTCCAGATACAGAATCTCTAACCAGGTGGCTACAAGTCCATGGGAGGCATCTTTTTTCAGATGACTGTATACTCCAGTTTGAAGATTGGTCTAGACTTTGATCGTGCAAAGTGATGCACACCCTCCAGCCAGTTTCCTCAGGGGACTCT
The DNA here is from genome assembly GCF_052094955.1 of Ictidomys tridecemlineatus. NCBI lineage: Eukaryota > Metazoa > Chordata > Mammalia > Rodentia > Sciuridae > Ictidomys > Ictidomys tridecemlineatus. The sequence continues at coordinate 11,090 of NW_027522034.1, forward strand.
GGACCTCGTTGCTTCTCAGGCTGTGAATGACGGGGCTAAACAGGGGGCTCACCACACAGAAGAGCACAGAGACCAGGGTGTCCATGTCCAGCCTTCTCTGGGCCTGTCATAGTGGAAGTTGGCTGTTCCATAGAAGACCACCACGAGAGTGAGAGGGGATGCACAGGTGGAGAAGGCCTTCCTCCTTCTCTGGGCAGAGGGAATCCCCAAATGGCTGCCGTGATGAGTACATAGGAGCCTGCAGTGAAGAGGCAGGGGCTCAGGCCCATGGTGGCACAGACCACGTGGAGCACAGATTGGTTTACAGAGGTGTCTGAGCAGGAGAGCTTCAGGAGCAATGGGGTGTCACAGAGAAAGTGGATGAACTGGTGGGGCCCACAATGAGTGAGTGTGATGGCCAGCACCGGGTGTGTGACCAAATTCACCAGCCCACACAGCCAGGACCCAGTCACCAGGCCAACACAGACCTTCAAACTCATGATGGCTGGGTACTGAGGAGGACGGCAGGTGGCCACACAGCAGTCATTCTGGCCACACAGCCAGTAAGAAGCCTTCTTTGCCAGCACTTGTCACCAAGAAGAAGATCTGGGAAAGGCAGTCCTCATAATAAATGGCCTTCTTCTCCCAGAAGAAGTTCACCAGCAGTACTGGGAGGGTGGTGGATGTGTAGCAGACGTCCAAAAAGCTCAAATTGCTGAGGAAAAAGTACATTGGAGTGTGGAGAGCAGGACTGACCTGGTGGCCACTATTAGCATGTTACCCAGGAGAGTGGTCAGGTAAATGAAGAGAAAGAGTAGAAAGAACCAGCCCTGTGGGTTGGAGTGGTTGGAAAATCCCAAGAAGATGAATTCAGTGACAAATGATTGATTGCTCATTTCCAATGGTATCATAGCTACAAATCAGAGAAAAAGAGACCATGATGAGAAGGGACTAAGAGCACCGCAAACAGGCTTGTTAATCTGCAGCAACATGGCAAATAATATTTTATACAGAGATGCCTGGACTATGGAAAGAGACGTATATGAGTGACTTTAGAGAGAGCATAACTTCTCACAGACTTTTGCATGGGTGCTCTATTTTAAGAATAAATGAAGACTTGGTCAAAATGCACAACCAGCTATCAACCCCTGTGTCTCATTGAATCTGCAGTATCTCCCTCCTAACACTGGGCTTCACAGTGATGAATTCTTTTTTGTATGTCTGTTATTTCAAGTAATAAGTTTTCATTGTGGAAAAATGAAGAAAATGCAGAAAGTTATTCAGAAGAATAGAACAGGTTACAAAATCAAAGCTCTCTTTGCATTCATCCCATTCTACCTCTATCTATCTTTAAAATATCCAATGCAAAATTTCCCAATATTGTTGTACTCTATTTAGTTGTTTGCCTTATAATCTTAATTTTCTAACATGAAATTAAGTTAATATCTCCCTTTTTATTGAACATAGAAACCTTCCATTCCATTTACTATCATAAATATTGAAATAGAAGCTTTCATACATATGTATCTGTGATCATCTCTGATTATTTCTTAAAAGTAAAATTATAAGTCACCTGCTTTTAAATACATTGATCTAGTTTTTTCAGTAGAAACTTTTATTTTTGTAAGTTTTATAAGATACAAGAAATTTTGACAAATGATATATACTTAGGTATTTTTCGTCTTTTGTATTATAAGATTTACCTCACCAAATATTACATTTCCTGAAAAGAAAATGATTGATACAATCACTGATTCTCTATAATGTTACCCATGCTAATCCGTGATCCATTGTTTTGAACTAAAATTTCTGTTTCTTTTTCAATCTTAAATAAAAAATATTATAGTAAAACAGTAGGCTCTTGGTCCAGATAGATGTGGATTGAAATCCATCTTTTGTTTACTAGATGTTGTTTGTAAAAAAGTCAGCTCATCTCTATTCCTCAGTTTGTTCCTTGCTTAGGATATTAATGATGTCCATTTCGCAACTGCTGAAAAAAGTTTTGAGATATTATAAGCTAAGTGTCTGGCACAGTAAATTTACTCAAGGCCTTTTATCAAGTTAGAAAATGTCTATCTATTTTTTACTAGTAGTTTTTTTTTTTTTTTGGTGTATGTGTGCTGGGTTTGGAATTCAGAGATTTATGCATACTAAGCATGCACCCTAAAACTGGACTTTGCCCCTAGTTTCATTTAGTTATAGATTTTATCATAAACAGATATTGAATTTTCTTATTTTCTCTGCATCTATTGAAATGATATATATATTTTTATTTAGTCTGTTACTATGGAAATCTGGTTGATTGAATTTTTGAATATTGAACCAGCCTTGCATTCTGGGATTGATCTCAATTGACTGTAATGTTATCCTTATTCTATATGGCTGAGTTCAGTTTGTTAATATTGTTCCCTGCTTCCCTTTGTGTATTCTATTTTCGCTGTTCTCCAGAGATAATCTATTTCTTGAAGAATTCTCAGCTGTATTCTACTGTTATTTTCAGTCAATGCATGTTAGTGGACTAGTGGGAAACAGAGAAGGGATTTCTGATGTTTCCAGGAAGCCCTGCCTTAGGTACTGTAAACTCAGTCACAGGGATATGGCCTTCACAGTGACCCACTTTCTAGCAATATGGCTGAGCCTAGTTCTTATTCCTCCCGACGTTAGACATTTCGGCCTGTTCCTTTCCATAGCTGCAAAGGTTTTCTTTTGAGTGTCCTAATGTAACAGTTTCTGTTACTCTTGCCCCTGAAGATTACAGCTTTTGTTCTATGCAAAAAATCAGGAAATGGGTCTGGGATGAGTTTTGGCTGCTGTTGCTGCTCTTTGTCCCTCCACCTATCCAAGAAATGATACCGTTAAAGACACTTTCTCAGAATACTTCCCTATCTTCCTGGGAGCATTTGGTGAAATCCAGGGGGAAAAAGAAAAAAAATACAAACATCTTATTTCTATAGCCCTCTGGGTCTTTATGCTCTTAAACCAGTCTGTACTTAGTCTTTAGCAATCCATTAACCATTTTTTACTTGAGGTTTTTTTAAAAATAAACCCCTATGTATCAGGTTTTTCCATAGTTAAAAAAATTCCTGGATTATTTTGGTTGCTTATCTCTCCCTAGACTTTGGTTACTTGTTTGACTTATAATATTCATCCCTAATGAAGTCAAGGAAAGTCATTACTTTGCAATTTCTTCTGCTCTTTTTGGTTATTATAATGATGAAAACAACATGCCTTCTAGCTATTTCGATAGATACTCAAGGTGAAATTTGAAGTCTATACACTTACTTTTCAAAAATATTTACTAATTTTTAATTTAGTTAAATATGTAGTTATTCTATTCAAAACAATCCCATTCCTAGCATATTTCCAAGGAAATTAATGCACAGTTTACAAAAATTCTTGTGTAAAAATTCATAATAACTCAAACAAATATTATGCCTTTAGCCGAAAGACAGAAGACAAATCACGGTTTATCATGCAGTGAAATAATTCAGTTACTTTAGAAACACAAATACTGGAACATTAATAACATTGACAAATCTAAAAAAAATCATCTGGGGGAAAGAAGCTAGATACAAAATATATACTGTATGTTTTCTTTAAATAAAGTTCAAATTTTAGCAAAACAGCTCTAATGGTCAAGTAATAATGGTGGTCTTTTTTTTTTTATTTGAGCTCAGGGGTGATATCAGTTGAAGCATGAAGGAATTTTCCAAAGTGATGGAAATGTTTTATATCCTGATTTTTGGAAGTTCATATATATGTAAAATATTATAAATATTTTAATATATATTATTAAAATATTATAAACCTGTACACTTTAGATCTGTGCATTCTTTGAGTACAAATTATAGTTCAATTTTTAAAAATAGCCTTATTTTAAAAATAAGTAATTAATGGGGAAGAGTGGTACCTGCCTGTAATCCCAGGTACTTGGGAGACTAAGGCAGGAGGATCATAAATTTGAAACTCTGCAAGGCCCCCTGACCCAAATAATTGAAAGGGCTGGGGATATAGCTTCATGGTAGAGTGCCACTGGGTTCAATCCCCAGTACTGCAGTAAGTAAGTAAGTAAGTAAGTACGTAAATTGATAAATAGAAGTGAAAGCATTTTTTTAAGATGATTTTTAACTCAGGATTGGTTGGAACCACATCTAAATATTTTTATAGGTCTCTAAGAGGTTAAGTATTTTCTCCCATTTTTTGCATTTCTCTACTTCTTTTTTACCACAGTGATAGTCCAGGACATATCACATTTTACAAGTGACATCAGTTGTTTCCTCATCACGATCTGTTTGAAGCAGTGAATGTGATTGGTGGGTGCATTCGGTCTGTATCACAGATACAAAGCCTTGCTCACCATGATGGATGGGCGTGTGCAAGTGTGTGTGGGTGTGTGTGTGTGTGTTGTTGGTTGTGGGATTGGTCTTGACTGAGAACACTGTCTTATAGTTAGGGGGATGGCAAGTTGGCATCTCAGGCAACATTGATGGCAGAAATCTCAAAGAATATAGCAGGAATCTGCCATCTAAGGCTCAGCAAGCTCAGAACACTTGGTTATCCTAATTGCTATAAATGGAAAGACCCTCACTATTGAGCTCCTCTGAGAGCTGCATCACACTGGGGCGGAAGGAGGGAGCCCATTTCCATAGAGATGTACCCTGTTTCTATGGAGACTCCAGCTAGGCTTCAAGGGGCTGGTGGGATAGTACTAGTGGATGCTGCCAAGACCTGGGTCATTCTGAGAAGCCTGCTACTTCAGGGGAGGTGGCAGGGTATCAGCCTATGGCGCCCGGACTAGGCTCTGTGAAGTTGTGTCAGGCCTGATTTCTAAGCAAGGTACTTGGCAATAGGAACCTCGGCAAACGTCCCACCCCCCACCATGCCATGGGTGAGAGAGCCCAGGTGTGTCTCTGGAAGCCAGGCTGGAGTATGAGCATGGACATCAATGATAGCAGAGTATCAACAATAGGGGACCATAAATCTCTTTCAGGTGAGTGCAGATTGAAAACAGGGACATCTGGAGGGAGATAGACTGGGTTTTAGAAAATCATCAGATCTCTAGCTCTAGAAAACGCACATAGTCCCACTCATGGAATTGTGCGTGTGAGTCCAAGGAGCAGGGTTCGATTACTGTGAAATCTAGTTCCCCAGGTTTGAGACACACCTGTTTAGTTCAAAAGAGTGATCTGAGTGCTAAACCAAGATCAAAATGAAGTGGTCTGTATCTGAAGACGTGCTGTGTTGAAGGTGGGAGAAAATCTCTGAAGCCCTCATGGAGAAGGATATGGAGAACTTTAAAGTACTAGTTGAAGAGGACATGGTAAAGACAACAAATAAGTTTGGGCAGGCTGGCTAGCTGTTGGGATCACTCAGGAAAACAGGAATATGTGAGGAATAGCAGATGTAGAGGAGGCTTTGGTGGATTTTATTTGAGTAATGTTGAATGTGAGTTATCTGTGGGATAATCACGTGGAAATGTCCTTCACAGACAGCCTAGAACTGCAGGTGTGGATTTGGGAGTCATTGTCTTGAAGGCAACTGTTACAGCAAAGGGTGAATATGAAATCCCTCAGGATAATAGAGAAAGTAGAGAAGAAAATAGAGAAAGTAGGGATTCTTGTGATACTTGGTGTTCACGAAAATTGTAGTAAAATTTTATCCAGAAATGACTAAAAACACCACACTATCTAGGTCAGTTGTAGGTATTGCTTTCTCTAAATAATTTCCCTAAACAAGAGGTTACATTATTAGCATTGATTTACAATAAATCAACTTTGAAATGGAGCTGAAAGCTACATGTACTTGACATTTTTTACATTCTCTGTTTTCTCTATCAACTACCTGGATGAACTTCAAGTCATTTAGAAATCAGTGAAATGTACTTTCTTTTAACTCCCTGTATCAAAAAGATCAATATGACAATCTCTTTTATAGGTAGATATCTAGATGTTTTCAGAAAAAGAAATAAAATTCCACATAGAAGGCAGTTCCAGCAGATTTTACTATGGGAAATCGGTACATGGTCTGTGGATGTGTAAAAGAGTAAACTAAACGTAAATGTTTAGGGATTTAAAAATACAATCTCTGAAGTTGTGCATACTGCTATTTAAAGGTCTTATTATCCCCATTTTACAGAAAAAAGAATTGAAATTAATGCACAATATATTAATGCAAGTAGAAAAACATCAATGAATCCTTTTAATTTGCATAATGTACATTAATTTGTACATTTAATATGTATTAACAATTATGATTTAAGAAACAAAATAAGAAATTGACTCAGAAAATTTATCATGTAATAACTCTTATTTGTAGTGATACTTTGTTACCTGATTATAATACCATATATTAGTAAACTGTCTTATTATCTTCAATGCCCAGACATTCTTGTCTTTGGTTCTAATAATTCATTGTACATGATTAATAGGCCAACACAGCATTCATTAAAATTCCAAATCTCAGGGCCTTAAGAAGCTTAAAGTATTTAAATTTCAATAGAAAGTCGGTGCTTCAGTTAAGCACAACTAATTTTAAAATCTAAATATAAACAAAATAAAATAAATAAGTCTAGAGTCTTAAAAAAAGAACTTTTTTTATTGCTTTGGCAATAAATGAAATGTTTTGCTGACTAACCTTATGGATTCATTTTCTCAAACGAAAAAAAAAATGGGCATGACAAAAACTAGGAAGAATGGTGTGATAATGAAAACCCTTATGCACATCAGGGAAACAATGATTCCTATGTGATCTCAATAGCACAAGCAATGATTAAAATTTTTAAATCCAATTTTCATGTTGCCCAGTAAATTGCTTAAAACACACACACACACACACACACACACACACACACACACACACACACACACAGTACAAGGTCAATTTATTCAGAAAAAATATCTGAATGATTTCAGGTGCTTGTGGCAATGTGAATTTATTACTGTGAAATCTATGAGCTATCTGGCCTGGCCCAGAGTTGTCCTCATATACTTCTATGTGGTGTGGGTGCCTGGAGCCAAGGGAAAGATCAGAGGTCATTGTGCAAAACTGTTGGCCTCAGTCAGTGAGTTCCAAGTGTTCCCAGTGATGCTGGTCCAAGGACACACTTTGGGGGAGGCTGGGCTCTTTCACCTAACATGCAGGGATGCCCTTACCCCTAACTGGTAGGTTTAAAATCTTAACAAATTCACCAGGAAAAAGCCTCCTTCCTGTCTTGGAGATTCAGCACTCAATTTAGCATTTAACATCTTTTTCAGTTCTGTTTTTTTGGGGCCGGGGTGTAGGGGGGCAGTTACCGGAGACTGAACTCAGGGGCTTGACCACTGAGCCACATCCCCAGTCCTATTTTATATTTTATTTAGAGACAGGGTCTCACTGAGTTTTTTGGTGCCTTGTTTTTCCTGAGGCTGTCTTTGAACTCACAATCCTCTTGCCTCAGCCTCCTGAGCTGCTGGGTTACAAGCGTGCACCACTGTGCCAGCTCTTTCAGTTCTTTTTATTTCACCTGTGCTTCTTCTAGCATAAAGGGGAAAGGGAAAAAAATTATTACCTCTTACGATATGTCAGAGCCTTCTAGTTATAAAATTCTTCAAAATAAGAAATTCTCTTTTCCATTTAGGATTTAAAAATTTCTTTTCTTGGTAGTGGTTAGTTTCAATTCAAACCAATTTTGTTCCTATACAGGATCTAATTTAGTCGTAAGCCAGATCTACTAAGAAACTCAAAGAGGATAAGATCTGATCCCTGTCCTGCTGCACCCCTCCCCTGACTCAGGCAATGGCAAGGCCCTACTGAGGTGGATGGCGCAAGTCGTCCATTCTCTGGAGGAGCGCAGTATTATTCTGGGAATGGGCTGATTTGTTTTTGTATTCCTTTAATAAGTATAGTTTTGATTTCTCATATGACCATTAAGTATAAAGGAAAAATCGTGACTTTCCCAATTAATGCAACTACTTCTAAAACATAGATCTGTTTGCTCTAAATGCAATGATTCAGCTGTGGAGTGTAAATTGTTAATGTCTAAAGAAAAACTCCCTGTATTCCTGTCAAGGAAGTTTTTGAGAAATTAAATTTCAATCTAGAGAAGGAAAATCAATGTTAAGAAGATAGATTAGTGCTTAGTACTAGGCAACTTGTTCTTGTTCCTGTGCACAATGGTTTGTGCTCATAATTTTGTTTGATTACAAGTAATAACAAATCAACTACTTGCCGTAACCATGGCACCGGTTCCAGTCAGTAAGTCAAGAAAGAATAGTCAAGGTATAGGCCAAAATTTTGCGACATTTGTAACTATTATTAAAAGTTAACTAAGCAGAAACAGCTCAAAGCAAAACTCGAACTGAAAGTACAAATGCTTGCTTATGCATAAGCCAAAATACATTCTTCTATTCTAATTGTAGCTACGTAATATTTTGTTTTGTTTGAGTAATGATTCCTGTTTTGTAACCACAAAGTACTGTAAGCCTGCCAAAATGAAAAATATATATGATCAACTTCACAAGTAAAGATTGGGATCAACACCTTCACTTTGTTGTCTGTGTTATTTCTCCACCCCCTCTTTCGCGGACTCCTCACTATCCGTTCGTCTCCTGAGACCCCCTGTTGGAGCTGGTCTCCGACACTGTCCTTCAACCAACTTACAATCTAATGGGAAGATGAACTCAATATGTGCAGGAAACTTGGTAACAATTCTATGTAATCTACAAATTATCATTATTTTCTCTTAGGGTTGGCTTGGGCAGCTCTGGGAATGGAGCATTTAATAATTGTCAAAGCCCCTCATTCAAACTTGAATATGTGCTCCTCCAGGTCCTAAATGGGCCTCTCAATTGGGTTCTAAACACTAGGGCAACACCTTGTGTAAATGTGCACTCAGTAAAGGTTTGAAGAATGAAGAAGGTCTGTCAAGTACATCCATAGAGCAGAGTTTTTAAAAGATTGTTTAAAGACGGTACTGTGTGGGACCTAAAAGATCTAACAGAGACTTGACAGAGGCGAGAGGACATTTCTGTTCAGTGGTTCTGGTGCAGATATCTTGCTGAGAAAAATAAAACCTCTGTGGGCATAAGTGAGGCAGCATAGCCTAGTGGCTTCTGAGGAACTCAGTGTCTCCTGTCTCCTGAACATATCTTTTATGGAGACAATAGGCTCAGTTCCCACAGAACAAGCAGCTCTGCATCTTTCTTTCCCAATCACTCATCACAAAGTCAGGTGACCGAGAACGAAGTCACTTATGACTGACCCTTCTAAAGGAGGGGGGTTGTGTATGAAGTAGATTACTCACAAGCTTCAGGGATTTATTACAGTTAATAAATTGCTTGCAACTCCCCTCCCCAAGCATCCATGTGTTGTAAGATAAAGATAAAAACCCCTAGGTAGTGAATGAATACGTTTCTAAAAATAACTTCTTCTACAATAATGATTTTTATTTAAACAGATATTTTGGTAGGTCTATTGTTATGCTATATTGTATCATAATGAGAATGTGTCCCTATACTTTCTCCCTAAAAATTATTCCTTTCTGTCCTGCTCATCAAAAGCAGAGGATTAACACTTAGCATTATCTATTGTTTACCATAAGTAATTTTCCACACACACCATCTCACTTAAGGAATTTAGGCATCTCAGGGTTTCTGGTTATATTTTGGGTTTTCTTAAAGTACTGGAGGCATCATGCTAAATCCCTCAGGTTTTGTGATAACCTCTAAAGTTATTTCTACTATGGCAATACAAGTAGTATTGTGGAAACTTAGACACACATAGAAAAGGTGCTACGATAGGTCATTACATAAATGCCATCAAAATGGTAATGAAAATATCTACCATATTCTGTAATATGTTTTTAAGGTGTAGGTATATCCTGATTCTGGGATATTGTTTTTGAAAATTGTGATGGTAAATAAACTACTTACCAGCAACTCTCACAGAGAGGCGTAGATTTCTGGTTTTGGTGTGGCCCTTGCTGCTCTCCATACTAGCACCTGGGCTGCAAAGAAAGCTCTTGGTAAAACTGGCTGTTGGTCTTCATTCACCACAAAACGGACCTGTTATTCTGAAAGTTGCCTGTCGCATATCTGTCGCCTTATTAAGGAGTCAAAATCCTCTGATCTCTCACAATTCATTTTCCTGTGATGAACATTTATAGAGGTCTGGGGCCGACCTGTTGGGAATATGCATCTAGCCTTTCCTCTGCAGCTGCTCTGGGACTCCTCAGTGTGCAAACACAACTCAAGGGCAATGGCTTGAGTTCAACTGCAACAATGGAGAGCAGTTAATTCGCTGTTGGATTCATTAATGTCTTGGCAATCACCTGTTCCCAGCATGAAGCGAGAAGATCAGCCTCCTCTCTCTTCTGGGATGTGGGTGAGTGAAGTTCAGAGTGAGATTTCTGCTAAGAAGTTTTGAGTGGCTGAATCTTCAAGACTGCCTTTGCATCCACCTAGGGAGAGAAAGGGTCAGGGTGGGTGTACACTTATTGGGATGGATTTTGCATGGCATATGAAGTTTTTCCTTTATGTTACGTACTTTGCCAGATGGACAGATATCAGAAGCCACAATATTAGAAGCATCCCCACTATCTTCAGCTGATCTACTCCTGCTAAGGGCTGAACCTTACCAAACCCTGTATGACTTCGTGCCCCTTAATTTTATGATCCTGCTCATGACCTGGTGAAGAAATTGTTTGCTATGGAGTTTAAAAGTAGAGGAAAGAAAAGAGTCATCAAACAGCTCTTTCGGGCACAGATGGAGAAAAGACAACAAGCTTGAAAGTCTTGTAGTATTTTACTGCACAAAATTAAAAATAAAAGTATTAGATAAAGAGGTAAATCTCTAAAACTTAAAATTTCCCATAATACAACGGGGTTTTCCTCATGCTTAGGAGAGACGAATTAACAGTACTTTAAAAGTTTTAAGAATGAATAGCCATCAGGGAAAGGAAAAGCTAAAGCACATTTGATGAAGCACTTCACACATTCCAGGGTCATCACAATAAAAGGAATGATAATGATGTGTTGTTAAGGGAGTGAGGAAATTAGAAGCTTTATTCACCACTGTTAATAATAAGGTAAGCTGGTTCCACTGGTCTGAAAATGATCTGGAACTTCTTCAGAAAGTTAAATATGGAGTAAACGATCCACCTCTTCCACTCCTACTTACAAACTCAAGATAAATAAAAAAGTTGTCCACCAATGATTTGTACATGAATGTTCATATAATGTTCATATTATATATAATGTTCATATTACATATACGAATCTTATTCATATTAGTCAAAAACTGAAAATGACCAGGCAGGTCTGTAATCTAGCTACTCAAGAAGCTGAGGCAGGAGGATCACAAATTCAGGGACAACCTGGGTAAATTTGCAAGACCTGTCTCAAAACAAAATTTTTAAAAGGGTTGGGCTTTGGCTTAGTGGTAGAACATTTTTAGTGTGCAGGAGGCTCCGGGTTCAATCTGCAGTACGACACCCACAAAGACACAAAGTAAAAATTACTATCCAGTGGAAAATGAACAAAGAAATGTGGCATTTTGATAAGATGGAAATCAGTCACAATATGAAGGAATCAACTAAAATACTAATACAAGCTAAAATATAACTGAAAATTGCAAACATCCTAAGTGAAAGGAGTCAGATCCAAAAGGCGTATATGGTATTACTTCATTAAAAATATCCAAAAAACTCGAGTGTATACATGGGTCTTTCCACATGTGAAGGAGAAACACAAAAATGGTGTTTATTTAAAACTTAGTATCAAGATCCATTAGGAAAATGCAAGTCAAAGTCACATTGCACATAGCACTTCACATTTACTAGTGTTGGCTAGAGCTGCAATATTGGGGGAAAAGAGATTGACTGCTTTGGGTATGGGCTTTTTTTTAAAAAGAAAAGTAATAAAAATATTCTGAAATACCTGTGGATTAGAGAACCCAGGTGAGGTCACAATGTGTCACATACTTAGCACAGTTTGCTTCCCCTGTTTGGAGAGGCACCACAGTGGTCATGAGACACTGTGTATGGAGAGAGCCCTCTTGTAATTGCTGCTGAAGAGTTCACATACTTCTACAACTAAGACATTTCCTAGAATGAAACCATCATCTAGTTCTAATCTCACTATACAGTCTGTCTCCCAGCCAGCTTCCTCAGGGTACTCTGGAACTCCTTGCTTCTCAGGCTGTGCATGATGGGCTTCAACATGGGGGTAACCACACAGAAGAGCACAGAGTCCAGGGTGTCCGTGTCCAGCCTTCTCTGGGCCTGTCATAGTGGAAGTTGGCTGTTCCATAGAAGACCACCACGACAGTGAGGGGGGACGCACAGGTGGACAAGGCCTTCCTCCTGCCCTAGGCAGAGGGAATCCCCAGGATGGCCGCCATGATGAGTGCGTAGGAGCCTGCAGTGAAGAGGCAGGGACTCAGGCCCATGGTGGCACTGACAACGTGGAGCGGAGACTCGTTGACAGAGGTGTCTGAGCAGGAGAGCTTCAGGAGCAATGGGGTTTCCCAGAGAAATTGGCTGATCTGTTGGGGGCCACACAGAGTGAGTGTGATGGCCAGCACTGTGTGTGTGACCAAATTCACCAGCCCACACATCCAGGACCCAGTCACCAGGCCAACACAGACCTTCACACTCATGATGACTGGGTACTGAGAAGGACGGCAGGTGGCCACACAGCAGTCATACTGGCCACACAGCCAGTAAGACGCCTTCTGTGCCAGCACTTGTCACCAAGAAGAAGATCTGGGAAAGGCAGCCCTCATAAGAAATGGTCTTTTTCTCCCAGAACAAGTTCACCAGCTGTACTGGGAGGCTGGTGGATGTGTAGTAGACTTCGAAGAAGCTCAAATTGCTGAGGAAAAAGTACATTGGAGTGTGGAGAGCAGGATTGACCCTGGTGGTCACTATTATGAGCATGTTCCCCAGGAGAGTGGTCAGGTAAATGACCAGAAAGAGCAGGAAGAACCAGCCCTGTAGGTTGAAGTGGTTGGAAAATCCCAAGAAGATGAATTCAGTGACAAATGATTGATTGCTCATTTCCAATGTTGTCATACCTACAAAACAGAGAAATAGAGACCATGATGAGAATAGACTGACAGCACCCCAAACAGGCTTGTCAATCTTCAGCAAAATGGCAAATAATATCGAATGAAAAGCAGCCTGGAGACTGATAACCTGTGGGACTAGTCTCAGGGAATAAGACCCATGAAGCTGCACACATTTGCAGCGGTGATGGTGGGTGGGAGTAACCAGAGAATTGCTAGAAGCCAACAGAAAACCATTCGACCTCATCATGGTGTGAAGTCATTTCTCACTGTCCCAGTAAACTCTGTCTCCTGTTTTCCTTTTATGTAAACATAGGATTTTTGGAGAAGTTCATTTTCATTGCAAATGTTAAGAAAAAAATTTACAAAGCAGAGTCATCATCTGCAGAAGCAGTCGGTGTTGCCATCAGTGTTTTTCAATGTAGAGTTTTTCTTATTTTCCATCAATCTTGATCTCTGTGTTCATAAAGGCAGAAGTTATCTATTTCTGTACAATGCTGAAATTATCAGGGCCAGAAAAATAGAGGAAAGAAGTTGATGAAGTGGGGTTGGACTGGCTATCTTAAGTATACAGGGAAGATCAGTTGAGTAGAAGGAGAATGAGAGGGTGGAGAGGTTTGGGAAGAGAGGAAATGTGAAAGGTCTTTACGCAGATCATGTTATGTGCACATGGAAGTCTAAAACAGGGCACTGCACCTGTATGTATATGTAGAAAGCACCAGGCAGAAATTAACAGATAAATGACCCAAAGAAAGATCAGTAGAGAAAGGAGAATGGGGGCGGGAAGGGGAGAGAGATGGGGGGTGGGGACTGAATGGACTAAATCAGATTTCATGCACATAGGATCTTTTCCAAATCAACCCAAATTCTATGTATAACTATTATGCTCTAATAAAAAATTTAAGAAGATGACATGATCCTATCAGAAAAGAGTGAGATTTGAATTCTTCTTGACCTATTTGCATACCTTTAATATCTTTCTTTTGTCTAATGGCTCTGGCAATTTCAAGGATGAAGTTTAATAGAAGTGGGGAAAGAGGGGGCACCCTGTCTGCTTCCAGTTTTTAGAGTGAATGCTTTCAACCTTTCTCCACTTAGAATGATGCTGCCTTGGGTTTAGCATAGATAGCTTTTACAATGCTTTTACAAAGTTCCTTCTGTCCCTAGTGTTTCTACTGTTTTGACAGGTAGGGGTGCTATATTTTGTTAAATGCTTTTTCTGCACCTATTGAGATGATCAATAAACTTACATCTCTCTTAAATAAACTTAATCTCTCCCCTTTTGCTAAACATTCAGATCATCTCCAGTCCTATAAATATTTTAATGAACATTTTCCTACATGAACATATGTGACTATTTCGAATTATCTCTTCAGAATAAAATTTAAATCTGACATAAAAGAATATTCTATGCAGTTTCTATTTAAAACTAGCTAATGAGAGAAATTATATTAAGTGAAATAAGCCATACACATAAAGAGAAATAGCAGTTTTTCACTTCTTTGTGGAAGCTAAAAAGTTGATCTCAGAGAAGTAGAAAGTAGAGCGGTGGTTATTGGATCCTAGGAGAGAATCACAAAAATAATTGTGAGTCTGATTTCTCAAAGACACATGTGAAGGACTGCCTGAAACATGCCCTCTGAGTGTGGTCTTTAAAAAAAATAAGAGTGGACTTCTAACAGGGTCCTCAGAAAATCTCTCTTCTCTCCTCAGTGGGCAGCAGGAGGTCCATGGGTCTGGCTGCCTAGGAGCTAGCTGTGGTGTTCAAATGGGCAGGACCAGGACAGCTGGAGAATCTCAATAATCACTAGTAGACCACATTCTAGGTGAGGGCAGGCTGGACATAGGCCATCCAGAAGGAAATGGCTTGAGCTCTGAAAACGACAGAATCTGTGGATATAGGAAACAATTGTGGGTCCAATCCACTCATAACACCTACTCCCTGGGTCAGTCCAAGGTTGCCACAGTTACCACAGGCCTGACCAGAACAACCCGGAGGGGGAGATGCACTCTGGCCTCCTGGCTTAGAGGTTTGGTCTGGGGCCAGCTGACCCATTGCTGCCGGCCTGAGATGAGGTGGGACGCCGATGTGGAAGGGAATAAGGGGGGAAGCGTCCCTAGCTCATGGCAGCCAGAAGGTTGGGGCGGGGGAGGGGACCAGAGGAGACAGTTCGCAGGGGACAAGATGTGATTCCCCAGGGCATGTCCCCAGCCACACTCCATCTGCCCACACTCCTCTCAGGACAGTGGGCCTTTCAGATAATTAACCCACAAAATGGATAGATCCACCAACTAGGGCACAAGTCTCACAGTCTAATCATTTCACATCTGAAAATTGCTACTGTGGCTGACCTTGAGCTTTTGTTGGAGGGATACCTTATTTCTGAGCCATAATAATCTCTACAGTCCATGTGCTTTGGTTAGAATACTTTAATGTAGTCTCTGAGAAAATTCAGGTGCCAAAACAAGATTAAAAGGAAATATCTGGTAACTGAAGATGTGACATTTGGAGCTTGGGGAAAAGCTCTGAAGAGGAGCCCTGGGTAAAGAAATTTAAAGTCCTGGTTATGAGGACACAAGAGGGCACCTGGTCTGAGAGGTAGCTGAGTGGCAGTGGGATCACTCATTAAAACATAAAAAAAATGAGAAGGAGCTTGTCTGGAGAGAGGAAAGGAAGAAAGGAGGTTGGGCCTGGAGTCTGGGTACCTGCGGGGTCTCCCCGAGTAGATTCCAGGAGTAAGCGGGACAGGTTCCCAGGAGATAGACCTGGAGGTCATGGCTTAGAGTGACTATGGAAGTCACAGGTGCTCACAAATCCAAAAAAGAGCAGGGTGAGGAGAGAGGGCCTGATGGACTGTGCAGAAAAGAAAGTGTCCAGAAGGAGGCTAACCAGCTATAAGCAATCATTCTGCACAACAGTGTCAAAGATCTGCTCTCTGTACCAGGGCTTCTGCACCCCAGTCTAAAACCTCTGCTCTGTATACCAGTCCTTCTGCACCCCAGTCTCCAACCTCTTCTCCCTGCAACAATCCTTCTTCAACCCAGTCTCTAAGTTCTGCTCTCTTAAAAACTCCTTCTGCACCTCAGTCTGAAAAATCTGCTCTCTGAAAAAATCATTCTGAACCCCAGTCTCCAAACTCTGCTCTCTGTAACAGTCCTTCTACACCTCAGTCTCCAAACTCTTCTCTCTATGATATTCTTCTGCAAAACAGTCTCTAAACTGTGATATCTGTAACAGGCCCTCTGCACCCCAGTCTCCACTCTCTGCTCCCTGCAAGAATCATTCTGAACCCCAGTCTCCATGTTCTGCTCTCTGAAAGAGTTTTTCTGCACCACACTCTCGAACATCTGCTCTCTGCAACAGTCCTTCTGCACCTAAGTCTGAAAACTCTGCTCTCTTCAACAATCATTCTGCAACCCAGTCTCAAAACTTTGCTCTCTGTAACATTCCTTCTGCACCACAGTCTCCAAACTCTGCTCTCTGTAATATTATTCTGCACCTCAATCTATAAACTGTGCTATCTGTAACAGTCCTTCTGCACCCCAGTCTCCAACCTCTGCTCTCTGTAACATTCCTTCTGCACCACAGTCTCCAAACTCTGCTCTCTGTAATATTATTCTGCACCTCAATATATAAACTGTGCTATCTGTAACAGTCCTTCTGCACCCCAGTCTCCAACCTCTGCTCTCTGTAACAGGCCTTCAGCACCCCAGTCTCCAACCTCTGCTCTCTGTAACAAGCCTTCTTCACCCCAGTCTCCAACTTCTTCTCTCTGAAATGATGATTCTGCACCTCAGTCTCCAACCTCTGCTTTTTTCAACAGTACTTCTGCCCTCAGTCTCCAACCTCTGCTCTCTGTAAAGTCCTTCTGCACCCCAGTCTTTAAACTCTGCTCTCTGTAAAAGTCCTTCTGCACCCCAGTATCCAACCTTTGCTCTCTGTAACAAAACTTCTACAACTCAGTCTCAAAAATCTGCTCTCTGCAACAGTTCTGCACCACAGTCTCCCACCTCTGTTCTCTGCAACAGTCCTTCTGCACCCCAGGCTCCAACCTCTGCTCTCTGTAACAGTCTTTCTAAACCTCAGTCTCCAAACTCTGCTCTTTATAACATCCTTCTGCACACTAGTCTCCAAACTGTGATATTTGTAACAGGCCTTCTGCACCCCAGTCTCCAATCTCTGCTCCCTGAAAGAAAACTTCTGCACCCCAGTATCTATGTTCTGCTGTCTGAAAGAGTCCTGCTGAACCCCACTCTCGAACATCTGCTCTCTGCAACAGTCCTTCTGCAACTAAGTCTGAAAACTCTGCTCTCTGCAACAATTATTCTGCAACCCAGATTCCAAACTCTGCTCTCTGTAACAGTCCTTCTGCACCTCAGTCTCCAAACTCTGCACTCTATAATATCTTTCTGCAAATCCAGTCTCCAAAAAGTGATATCTGTAACAGGCCTTCTGCACCCCAGTCTCCACTCTCTGCTCCCTGCAAGAATCCTTCTGCACCCAAGTCTCCAAGTTCTGCTCTCTGAAAGAGTTCCTCTGCACCCCACTCTCGAACATCTGCTCTCTTCAACAGTCCTTCTCCACCTAAGTCTGAAAACACTGCTCTCTGCAACAATCATTCTGCAACCAAGTCTCCAAACTCTGCTCTCTGTAACAGTATTTCTGCACCTCAGTCTCCAAACTCTGCTCTCTGTAACAGACCTTCTGCACCCCAGTCTCCGACATCTGCTCTCTGCAATGATCCTTCTTCTCCCCAGGCTCCAACCTCTTCTCTCTGCAATGGGCCTGCTGCACCCCAGTCTCCAACCTCTTCTCTCTGCAACGATCTTTCTGAACCTCAGTTTAGAACCTCTACTATATGTAACAGTTATTCTGCACCCTAGTCTCCAACCTCTGCTCTCTGTAAGATTCTTCTGAACCTCAGTCTCCCACCTCTGCACTCTGTAACAGTCCATATGCATCCCAGTATTCAACCTCTGCTCTCTGTAACAATCTTAGGCACCTAAATCTTCAACTTCAGCTATCTGCATCGGTAATTCTGCACCCCAGTCTCCAAACTCTGTTCTCTGCAAAAGTCCTTCTGAACCACAGTCTGCAAAGTCTGCTTTCTGTATCAGTTATTCTGTACCCCAGTCTCCAACCTCTTCTTTCTGTAACAGTCCTTCTGCACCTCAGTCTACAACCTCTGCTCTCTGTAACAGTCCTTCTCCAATCTAGTCTTAAACCTCTACTCTCTGCAACATTTCTTCTGCACCCCAGTCTCCAACCTGTGCTCTCTGTAACTGTCCTTCTGCACCCCAGTCTCCAACAACTGCGATCTGTAAGTATCGTTTTCCACCATAGTCTCCAACCTCTGCTCTCCTCATCGAACATTCCGCACCTCAGATTCCAACCTCTGCTCTCTGCAATGATCCTTCTGCACCACAGTCGTCAAGCACTGGTCTCTGTAACAGTCCTTATGCAGCTCAGTCTCCCACCTATGCTCTCTGTAAGATACTTCTGCACACCCGTCTAAAACATCTGCTCTCTGCAATGATCCTTAGAACCCCAATCTCCAACCTCTGCTCCCTGTAACAGTCCTTCTGTAAAGCAGTCTCCAAACTCTGCTCTCTGTAACGGTCCTTCTACACCCCAGTCTCCAACCTCTACTTTCTGATTAGTCTTTCTGCACCCCAGTCTCCAAACTCTGCACTCTGTAACAGTTCTGCACCTCAGTCTCCAAACTCTCCTCTCTGCAACAGTCCTCTGCACCCCAGTCTCCAACCTCTGCTCTCGGTAACAGTATTTCTGAATCCCAATCTTCAAACTCTGCTCTCTGTAACACTCTTTCTGCACTCCAGTCTCCACCCTCTGATCTCTGTAACAATCCATCTGGACATCAGTCTTCAACCTCTGCTCTCTACAACGTTCCTTCTGCTCCTCAGTCTCCAAACTCTACTCTCTGTAAAAGTCCTTCTGCAACCCAGTCTCCATCCCCTGCTCCTTGCTAGAATTCTTCTGCACTCCAGTCTCCAAATTCTGCTCTCTGAAAGAGTCTTTCTGCACCCCACTCTCGAACATCTGCTCTCTGCAACAGTCCTTCTGCACCTAAGTCTAAAAACTCTGCTCTCTGCAACAATCATTCTGCTACCAAGTCTCCAAACTCTGCTCTCTGTAACAGTATTTCTGCACCTCAGTCTCCAAACTCTGCTCTCTATAAAATCCTTCTGCACACCAGTCTATAAAATGTACTACCTGTAACAGTCCTTCTGCAGCCCAGTCTCCGACCTCTGCTCTCTGTAACAGGCCTTCTTCAGCCCAGTCTCCAAACTCTTCTCTCTGAATCGATCATTCTGCACCTCAGTCTCCAACCTCTTCTCTCTGAAACAGTCCTTCTGGACCGCAGTCTCCAAACTCTGCTCTCTGTAAGATTCTTCTGCACCCCAGTCTACAAACTCTGCTCTCTGTAACAGTCCTTCTGCACGCCAGTATCCAACCTCTGCTCTCGTAACAAACCTTCTACACCCCAGTCTCCAACCTCTGCTCTCTGTAACAGTCCTTCTATACCTCAGTCTCCAAACTCTGCTCTCTGTAACGGTCCTTCTGCACCCCAGACTCCAAACTCTGCTTTGTGTATCAGTCGTTCTGCAACCCAGTCTCCAACCTCTGCTCTCTGTAACAGTCTTTCTGCACCTCAGTCTCCAACCTCTGCTCTCTGTAACAGTCTATCTGCACCCCAGTATCTAACCTATGCTATCTGTAACTGTCCTTCTGCACCCCAGTCTCCAACATCTGCTGTCTGTAAGATCCTCCTACACCTCAGTCTCCAACCTCTGCTCTCTGCAACGATACTTCTGCACCCCAGTCTTCAAACTCTGCTCTCTGTAACAGTCCTTCTGCACCTCAGTCTCTAACCTCTGCTCTCTTTAAAACTCTTTCTGCAACTCAATCTTCAACCTCTGCTCTCTGTAACAGTCCTTCTGCACCTCAATATCCAAACTCTGTTCTCTGTAATGATCCTTCTGCACCTCAGTCTCCAACCAATGCTCTCTGTAACACGCCTTCTTCACTGCAGTCTCTAACCTCTGCTCTCTGTAACAGTTCTTCTGCACCCCAGTCTTCAAGCTCTACTCTCTGTTACAGTCCTGCTGCACCCGAATCAAACCTCTGAACTCTGTTACAATTCTTCTGAACCCCAGTCTCAAAACTCTGCTCTCTTTAACAGTTCTTCTGAACCAGAATCTCCAAACTCTGCTCTCTGTAACACTCCTTATGCAACCCAGTCTCCATCGTCTGCTCTCTGTAAGAATCCTTCTGCACCCCCGTCTCCAAACTCTTTTCTCTGTAAAAGTTCTTCTGCACCTCAGTCTCCAACCTCTGCTCTTTGTAACGGTCCTTCTGTACCCCAGTCTCCAATATCTCTTCTCTGCAATGGTCCTTCTCCACCCCAGTCTCCAAACTCTGCTCTCTGTAACAGTCCTTCTGTACCGAAGTCTCCAACCTCTTCTCTTTGTAACGGTCCTTCTGCACCCCAATTGCCAACCTTTTCTTTCTGTTATAGTCTTTCTGCCCCTCAGACTACAACTTATGCTCTGTGTAACAGTTCTTCTGCACCTCAGTCTGAAACCTCTGTTCTCTGCAAAGATCCTTCTGTACCCCAGTCTCCGAAATGTGCTATATGTATCAGTCCTTCTGCACCCCAGTCTTAGACCTCTGCTCTCTGTAAAAGGCCTTCTGCACTCCAGTTTCCAAACTCTGCTCTCTGTAAAAGGCCTTCTGCACTCCAGTCTCCAAACTCTTCTCTCTGCAACAATTTTCTGCACCTCAGTTTCCAAACTCTACTCTCTGCAACAGTCTTTCTGCACCCTAGTCTCCAACCGCTGCTGTCTGTAAGATTCTTCTTCGCCTCAGTCTCCAACCTCTTCTCTCTGTAACAGTCAATATGCACCCCAGTATCCAACCTCTGCTCTCTGTAACAATCTTCTGCACCTAAATCTCCAACATCAGCTCTCTTCATAGGTGCTTCTGCACCCCAGTCTCCAAACTCTGTTCTCTGCTACAGTCCTTTTGCACCCCAGTCTCCAACCTCTGCTTTCTGTATCAGTTCTTCTGTACCCCATTCTCCAAGCTCTGCTCTCTGTAACAGTCCTTCTGCACCTCAGTCTACAAACTCTGCTCTCCTAACAGTCTTTCTGCACCCTAGTATCCAACCTCTACTCTCTGCAACATTTCTTCTGCACCCCAGTCTACAAACTGTGCTCTCTGTAAGTGTCCTTCTGCACCCCAGTATCCAACATCTGCTCTCTGTAAGTATCGTTCTCCACCACAGTCTCCATCCTCTGCTCTCCTCAACGGTCATTCTGCACCTCAGTCTCCAAACTCTGCTCTCTGCAAGGATACTTCTGCACCCCAGTCTTCAACCTCTGCTCTCTGTAACAGTCCTTATGCAGCTCAGGCTTCAACCTATGCTCTCTCTAAGATCCTTCTGCACACCAGTCTACAACATCTACTCTCTGAAACGATCCTTTAGAACCCCAGTCTAAAACCTCTGCTCCCAGTAACAGTTCTTCTGTACAGCAGTCTCCAAACTATGCTCTCCGTAAAGGTCCTTCTACACCCCAGTTTCCAAACTATACTTTCTGTATTAGTTCTTCTGCACCCCAGTCTCCAAACTCTTCTCTCTGTAACAGTTCTTCTGCACCTCATTCTCCAAACTCTGCTCTCTGCAACAGTCCTCTGCACCCCAGTCTCCACTGTCTGCTCTCGGTAACAGTTCTTCTGCACACCAACCTCCAAACTCTGCTCTCTGTAACACTCCTTCTGCACTCCAGTTTCCACCCTCTGATCTCTGTAACAATTCGTCTGGACATCAGTCTCCAACCTCTGCTCTCTACAACGTTCCTTCTGCTCCTCAGTCTCCAAACTCTACTATCTGTAAAAGTCCTTCTGCACCTCAGTCTCCAAACTTTGCTCTCTGTAAGATAATTCTGCAACCCATTCTGCAAACTCTGCTCTCTGTAAAAGTCCTTCTGCACCCGAGTCTCAAAACTCTGCTCTCTGTAACAGGCCTTCTGCACCCCAGTCTTATAACTCTGCTCTCTTTAACAGGCCTTCTGCACCCAAGTCTCAAACCTATGCTCTCTGTGATGATCCTTCTGCACCCCAGTCTCTATACTCTGCTCTAACAGTCATTCTGCACACCAGGATTGAACATCTGCTCTCTGCAACAGTCCTTCTGCACCTCAGACTGAAAATGCTGCTCTCTGCAACAATCCTTCTGTGTCCAAGTCTTAAACCTCTGCTCTTGTAACAATCATTATGCACCTCTGTCTGCAAAATGCTTTCTGTAAGATCCTTCTGCAATCCAGTCTCGAAACTGTGCTATCTGTAACAGTCCTTCTGCACCCCAGTCTCCAAGCTCTGCTCTCTGCAACAGTCCTTCTGCACACCAGTCTCCAACATTTACTCTCTGTAAGATCCTTCTGCACAACAGTCTTCAACCTCTGCTCTCTGTAACAGTCCATGTGCACGCCAGTCTCCAACCTCTGCTCTCTACAACAGTCCTTCTGCACCCAGGTCTCCAATCTCTACGCTCTGTAAGATCCATCTGCACCGCAGTCTCCAAACCCTGGTCTCTGTAACAGTCCTTCTGCAC
This sequence comes from Ictidomys tridecemlineatus, assembly GCF_052094955.1. Taxonomy (NCBI): domain Eukaryota; kingdom Metazoa; phylum Chordata; class Mammalia; order Rodentia; family Sciuridae; genus Ictidomys; species Ictidomys tridecemlineatus. Next base: position 33,745 of record NW_027522034.1, read on the forward strand.
CCCTGTATCAAACCTCTGCTATCTGCAACAGTCCTCCTGCAACCCAGTCTCCAAACTCTACTCTTTGTAAGATTCTTCTGCACCGCAGTCTCCAAACTCTGTTCTCTGCAACAGTCCTTCTGCACTCAGTCTCAAATTTGTGCTCTTTGTAACAGTCCTTATGTACTGCAGTCTCCAAACTCTTCTCTTTGTAACGATCCTTCTGCACGCCAGTCTTCAACCTCTGCTCTCTACAACAGTCCTTCTGCACCCCAATCACCAAACTCTGCTCTCTGCAACATTTCTTCTACACACAGGTCTCCAAACAGTGCTCTCTGTATCTGTCATTCTGCACCCCAGTCTAAAACTCTGCTCTCTGTAACGATCTTTCTGCACCTGTGTCTCTAACCTCTGCTCTCTGAAGAGATCCTTCTGCACCCAATTCTCCAACCTGTTGTCTCCGTAACTGTCTTTCTGACCCCAGTCTCTAACCTCTTTTCTTTGTAAAGATCCTTCTGCAGCTCAGTCTCCAACCTCTGCTCTCTGCAACAAACCTTCTGCACCTCAGTTTCCAACCTCTGCTCTCTGCAACGATCCTTCTGCACCCCAGTCTGTAATATCTGCTCTCTGTGTCAGTCCTTCTGCACCTCAGTCTCCAACCTCTGCTCTCTGTACCAATTCTTCTGTACCTCAGTCTCCAAACTCTGCTCTATATAACAGTCCTTCTGCAACTCAGTCTCCAACATCTTCTCTCTGTAACAGGCCTACTGCACACCAGTCTCCAGACTCTGCTCTCTGTAACAGTTCTTCTGCACCCTAGTCTCGAACCTCTGCTCTCTATAACAGACCTTCTGCACCAGAGTCTCCAAACTCTGCTCTCTGTAACAATTCTTCTGCACCCCAGTCTCCAACCTTGGCTCTCTGTACAGTACTTCTGCACCACAATCCTCAAGCTCTGCTCTCTGTAACACTCCTTCTGCACCCCAGTCTACATCCTCTGCTCTCTGTAAGAATCCATATGCACCCCAGTCTCCAACCGCTGCTCTCTGTAAAATTTCTTCTGTACCTCAGTCTCCAAGCTCTGCTCTCTGTAATGGAACTTCTGCAAGCCAGTCTCAAGCATCTGCTCTCTGCATCGATCCTTCTTCTACCCATTCTCCAAACTCTGCTCTCTGTAACAGTCCTTTTGTATAACAGTCTCCAACCTATTCTCTTTGTAATGGTCTTTCTGCTCACTAATTGCCAACCTCTGCTTTCTGTAACAGTCCTTCTGCACTCAAGTCTCCATCCTCTGCTCTCTGCAACAGTCTTTCTGAACCTCATTCTCCAACCTCTGCTCTCTGTAAGATTCTTATAGAACCCACTCTTTAAAATCAGTACTCTGTAACAGTCCTTATGCACAACAGACTCCAAACTCTGCTCTCTGTAACAGGACTTCTAAAAGCCAGTCTCCAAACTCTGCTCTATGTAACAGGCCTTCTGTACCCCAGTCTCCAACCTCTTCTCTCTGCATCGATTCTTCTACACCAAAGTCTCCAACTTCTGCTCTCTGAAACAGTCTTTTTGCACCCCAGTCTTCAAACTATGCTCTCTTTAAGATCCATCTGAACTCCAGTCTCCAAACTCTGCTCTCTCTAACAGTCTTTCTGCACTCCAGTCTCCAACCACTGCTCTCTGCAAAAGTCCTTCTGCACTTAATTCTCCAACCTCTGCTCTCTCCAACTGTACTTCTGAACCACAGTCCCCAAATTCTGCTCTCTTAAATGATCCTTCTTGACCCCAGTCTTCATAATCTGCTCTCTGCAACAGTCTTTCTGCACCACAGTCTCCAACCTCTGTCTCTGTAAGATCCTTCATCACTCCAGTTTCCAAACTCTGCTCTCTGTATCATTTTTTCTCCACCCCAGTTTTTAAACTCTGCTTTCTGAAAGTGTAAACGGCACCCCAGTCTCTAACCTCTGTCCTCTGCAACAGTCCTTCTGCTGCCCTGTCTCCAACATCTGCTCCCTGTAAAAGTCCTTCTGTACCGCACTCTTCAACCTCTGCTCTCCATAACGGTCCATCTGCACCCCAGTCTCCAAACTCTGCTTTCTGTATCAGTCCTTCTGAACCACAGTCTCAAACCTCTGTTCTCTGTATCTATCTTTCTGCACCTCAGTCTTCTACCTGTGCTCTCTGTATCATTTCATCTACACCCCAGACTCCAACCTCTGCTTTCTGTATAAGTTTTTCTATACCGCAGTCTACAAACTCTGCTCTCTTTAACGGTCCTTCTGCACCCCAATTTCCAAACTCTACTTCCTGTAACAGTCCTTGTGCACCTGAGTCTCCAAACTCTGCTCTCTGTATCAGTCCTGCTACACCTCAGTCTCCAACCTCTGCTTTCTGTAACAGTCCTTCTGCACCTCAGTCTCCAACCTCTGCTCTCTGTAAGATCCTGCAGAAACCAAGTCTCCAAACTCTGCTCTCTGCAACAGTCCTTCTGCACCTCAGTCTCTAATTTCTGCTCTCTGTAAGATCCTTCTGCACCCTTGTCTCCAAGCTCTGCTCTTTGCAACGATTCCCCTGCACCACAGTATCCAACCTCTGCTCTCTGCAACAGTCCTTCTGCACCACAGTCTCAAAACTCTGCTCTCTGAAACAGTCCTTCTGCACCCCAGTCTCCAACATCTGCTCTCTGCAACAGTTATTCAGCATCTCAGTCTGAAAACTCTGCCCTTTGCAACGAACCTTCTGCACCCCAGTCTCCTAACTCTCTGTGTGTAACAGTCCTTCTGCACCTCAGTCTCCCAACTCTACTCTCTGTGAGATCCTTCTGCAACCCAATCTTTAAACTCTGCACTCTGTAACACTCCTTCTGCACAACAGTCTCCAAACTCTGCTCTCTGTAACAGGACTTCTGCAACCCAGTCTCCAACCACTGCTCTCTGTAACAAGTTTTCTACACCCCTGTCTCCAAACTTCTCTCTCTGCAACGATTCTTCTCCACACCAGTCTCCAACCTCTGCTCTCTGCAACAGTTTTTTTGCACAACAGTCTCCAACGTCTGCTCACGGTAAGATCCCTCTAAACCCCAGTCTTCAAACACTGCTCTCTGCAACAGTCCTTCTGCACCCCAGTCTCTAACATCTGCTCTCTGCAACAGTCATTCTGCACCTCAGTCTTAAAACTCTGCCCTCTGCAACGAACCTTCTGCACCCCAGTCTCCTACCTCTCTGTCTGTAACAGTCCTTCTGCACCTCAGTCTCCCAACCTCTGCTCTCTGTGAGATCCTTCTGCAACCAGTCTTTAAACTCTGCACTCTTTAACAGTCCTTCTGCATAATAGTCTTCAAACTCTGCTCTCTGTAACAGGACTTCTACAACCCAGTCTCCAGACTTTCCTCTCTGCAACGATTCTTCTCCACACCAGTCTCCAACCTCTGCTCTCTGCAACAGTCTTT
>NW_027522035.1:0-37135 GCF_052094955.1 Ictidomys tridecemlineatus
CTGAGGTACAGAAGGACTGTTACAAAGAGCAGATGTTTGAGACTGGGGAGCAGAAGGACTGTTGCAGAGGACAGAGGTTGGAGACTGGGGTGCTGCAGGACACTTGCAGAAAGCAGAGTTTAAAGACTGGGTTTAAGAATGAATGTTACAGAGAGCAGAGTTTGGAAACTGGAGTGCAGAAGGATCTTACAGAGACCAGATTTTGCAGACTGTGGTGCAGAAGGACTTTTACAGAGAGAAGAGGTTGGAGACTGGGGTCCAGAAGGATCGTAGCAGAGAGCAGAGTTTTGAGACTGGGGTGCAGAAAGACTGTTGCAGAGAGCAGAGTTTGGAGACTGGGGTGCAGAAGAACTGTTGCAGAGAGCAGAGGTTGGAGACTGGAGTGCAGAAGAACTGTTTCAGAGAGCAGATGTTGGAGACTGAGGTTCAGAAAGACTGTTACAGAGAGCAGAGTTTGGAGACTGGGGTGCTGAAGAAACGGTACAGAGAACAGAAGTTGGAGACTGTGTTGCAATAGGACTGTTGCAGAGAGCAGACTTTGGAGACTGGTTTGGAGAAGGAATGTTAGAGAGAGCAGAGTTTGGAGACTGGGGTGCAGAAGAATCGTGCAGAGAGCAGTGGTTTCAGACTGAGGTGCAGAAGGACTGTTACAGAGAGCAGAGGTTGGAGACTGAGGTGTAGAAGGACTGTTACAGAGAGCAGAGTTTGGAGACTGAGGTGCAGAAAGACTGTTACAGAAAGAAGTGGTTGGAAATTGGGGTGCAAATGGACCATAACAGAGACCAGAGTTTGGAGACTGCGGTATAGAAAAACTGTAACAGAGAGCAGAGGTTGGAGACTGAGGTGCAGAATAATAGATACAGAGAGCAGAGGTTTGAGACTGGGTTTTAGAAGGATCCTACAGAGAGCAGAGTTTGAAGAGTTAAGTGCAGAAGGACTGTTACAGAGAATAGAGGTTGGAGACTGAGGTGCAGAAGGACCATTGCAGAGAACAGAGTTTGGAGACTGATGTGCAGAAGGATTGTTACAGAGAGCAGAGTTTGGAGACTGGGGGGAAGAAGGACTGTTGCAGAGAGCAGAGGTTGGAGACTCGGGTGCAAAATTTTGTTACATAGAGAAGAGGTTACACTCTGGGGTGCAGAAGTATCGTTGCAATAAGCAGAGCTTTGAGAAAGGGGTGCAGAAAGATCTTACAGAGAGCAGAAGTTGGAGACAGAGTTGGAGACTGTGGTGCAGTAGGATCATTGCAGAGAGCAAAGGTTGGAGACTGGGGTGCAGAAGGATCGTTGCAGAGAGCAGAGGTTGAAGACTGGGGTGCAGAAGGAGTGTTACAGAGAGCAGAGTATGGAGATGGGGTGCAGAAGGATCGTTTCAAAGAGCAGAGGTTGAGGACTGTGTTGCAGAAGGACTGATACAGAGATCAGAGTTTGGAGACTGGGGTGCAAAAGGACTGATACAGAGAGCAGATGTTTGAGACTGGGCTGCAGATGTACTGTAGCGAAGAGCGGTGGTTAGAGAATGGGGTGCAGAAGGACTCTTTCAGAGAGCAGAGGTTAGAGACTGGGGTGCAGAAGGACCATTACAGAGATCAGAGTTATGAGACTGTGGTACAGAAGGACTGTTACAGAGAGCAGAGGTTGGATACTGGGGTGCAGAAAGACTGATGCAGAGAACAGAGTTTAGAGACAGGGGTGCAGATGTACCGTTTCAGAGAGCAGAGGTTGGACAGTCAGGTGCAGAAAGATTGTTACAGCGAGCAGAGGTAAAACTGGTTTGCAGAAGGACTTATCCATGAAGCATAGGTTGGAGAATGGGGTTCAGAAGGCCTGTTACAGAGAGCAGCAGTCGGAGACTTAGGTGCTGAAGGTTCATTACAGAGAGCAGAGGTTGGAGACTGAGGTGCAGTAGGAATGTTACAGAGAGGAGCGGTTGGAGACTGGGGTGCAGAAGGATTCTTACAGAATGCAGAGGATGGAGACTGGGGTGCAGAAGGAGTGTTACAGAGTACAGAGGATGGAGACTGGGGTGCAGAATGAGCATTACAGAGAGCAGAGTTTGTAGATTGGTGACCAGAAGAACTGTTACAGAGAGCAGAGGTTGGAGAATGGGGGACAGAAGGTCTGTTATAGAGAGCAGAGATTGGAGACTGAGGTGAAGAAGAATTTTTACAGAGAACAGAGTTTGGACACTTATTTGGAGAAGGACTGTTACAGAGAGCAGAGCTTGGAGACTGGGGTGCAGAAGGAATGTTGCAGAGAGCACTGGTTGGAGACTGGGGTGCAGAAGAAATGTTGAAGAGAGCAGAGGTTTGAGACTGGGGTGAAGAAGGACTGTAGAGGAGAGCACAGGTTGGAGACTGGGGTGCAGAAGGACTGTTGCAGAGAGCAGATGTTGGAGACTGTGATGCAGAAGGATCATTGCAGAGAGAAGAGTTTGGAGACTGGGGTGTAGAAGGACTGTTGCAGAGAGAAGAGCTTGGAGACTGAGGTGCAGAAGGATTGTTGCGGAGAGCAGATGTTGAACTGGGGTGAAGAAGGTCTGTCACAGAGAGCAGAGTTTGGAGACTGGGGTGTAGAAGGACTGTTACAGAGAGCAGAGGTTGGAGACTGGGGTGCAGAATAACTGATACCGAAAGTAGAGTTTAGAGACTTGGGTGTAGAAGGACTGTTACTGAGAGCAGAGTGTGTAGCCTGGGGTGCAGAAGGACAGCTGCAGAGAACAGAGGTTGGATACTGGGGTGCACATGGGCCGTTGCAGAGTTATGAGGTTGAGACTGAGGTGCAGAATGACTGTTACAGAGAGCAAAGTTTTGAGAACGGGGTGCAGAAGGATCTTACAGAGAGCAGACGTTGGAGATTGGGATGCAGAAGGATCGTTGCAGAGAGCAGAGGTTGAAGACTGGGGTGTAGAATGACTTTTGCAGAGACCAAAGGTTAAAGACTGGGGTGCAGAAGGCCTGTTACAGAGAGCAGAGTTTAGAGACAGGGTTGCAGAAAACCTGTTACAGAGAGCAGATGTTGGAGAACTGGGGTGCAGAAGGATTGTTACTGATAGCACAGTTTGGAGACTGTTGTTTAGAAGGATTGTTGCAGAGAGCAGAAGTTTCAGACTGAGGCTTAGAAGGACTGTTACAGAGAGCAGATGTTGGAAACTGGGGTGCAGAAAAACCGTTATAGAGACAAGAGGTTGGAGACTGCCGTACAGAAGGACTGTTACAGAGAGCAGAGTTTGTAGACTGGGGTGCAGAAGGACCATTACAGAGAGCAGATGTGGGAGACTGGGGTGCAGAAGGACTATTACAGAGAGCAGACGTCTGAGACAGAGGTGCAGAAGGATTGTTAAAGAGAGCAGAGATTGTAGACTGGGATGCAGAAGGACAAATACAGAGAGCAAAGGATGGAAATTGAGGTGAAGAAGGACTTTTAAAGAGAGCAGAGGTTGGAGACTGAGGTGTAGAAAGATCATTGCAGAGAGAAGAGTTTGGAGACTTAGGTTCAGAAGGACTATAACAGAAAGCAGAGGTTGGCAATTGGGGAGCAGATGGACCATTACAAAGAGAAGAGGTTGGAGACTGCGATACAAAAATACTTTTACAGAGAGCAGAGTTTGGAGACTGGGTAGAAGAAGGATCGTTGCAGAGAGCAGATATTGGAGACTGGGGGTGCAGAAGGCTTGTTACAGAGAGCAGAGTTTGAAGACTGGTGTGCAGAAGGCCTGTTACAGAGAGCAGAGTTTTGATACTGAGATGCAGAAGACTCTTACAGAGAGCAGCATTTGGAGAATGGGTTGCAGAAGGATCTTACAGAGAGCAGAGGTTTGAGACTGAGGTGCAGAAGGACTTTTACAGAGAGTAGAGGGTGGAGACTTGGGTGCAGAAAAAGTGTTACAGAGATCAGAGTTTGGAGATTAGGGTATAGAAGAACTGTTACTGAGTGCAGAGGTTGGAGACAGGGGTGCAGAAGGAATGTTTCAGAGAGCAGAGTTTGAGACTGAGGTGCAGAAGGACTGTTACAGAGAAAAAATTTTGGAAACTGGGATGTAGAAGGACCTTTGCAGAGAGCAGAGCTTGGAGCTTGGAGAGAAGTAGGATCGTTGCAGAGAGCAGATGTTTGAGACTGGGGTGCAGAACGACTATTAAAGAGAGCAGAGGTTTGAGACTGAGGTGCAGAAAGATCATTTATGAGTGCAGAGGTTTGAGACTGGGGTGCAGAAGGACTGTTACAGATTGCAGAACTTGAAGACTGAGGTGCAGAAGCACTTTTACAGAGAGGAGATGTTGGAGACTGGGGAGCAAAGGATTCTTACAGAGAGTAGAGGATAGAGACTGTGGTGCAGAAGGATCGTTGCAGAGTGCAGAGGTTGGAGAATGAGGTGCAGAAGGATCGCTACAGAGAGCAGAGGTTGGAGACTGGGTTGCAGGAGGACAGTTACAGAGAGCACAGGTTGGAGACTTGGGTGTAGAAGAAATGTTGCAGAGAGCAGAGGTTGGAGACTCGGTGCAGAAGTACTGAAGCAGAGAGCAGTTTTTGGAGACTGGGATGCAGAAGGATCATTGAAGAGATCAGAGGTTGGAGACTGCAGTTTAGAAGGACTGTTGCAGAGAGCACAGGTTTTAGACTGTGGTGCAGAAGGATCATTGCAGAATGAAGAGGTTGGAGACTGGGGAGCAGAAGGCCTGTTACAGAGAGCAGAGGTTGGAGACTGGGATGCAGAAGGATTGTTGCAGACATCAGAGGTTTCATACTGAGGCTTAGAAGGACTCATACAGAGAGCAGAGATTGGAATCTGAGATTCAGAAGGACTGTTACAGAAAGAAGACGTTGGCAATTGGGGTGCAGAAGGACCGTTATAGAGAGAAGAGTTTTGAGACTGCAGTACAGAAGCACTGTTAGAGAGAGCAGACTTTGGAGACTTTAGTGCAGAAGGACCGTTGTAGAGAGCAGATGTTGGAGACTAGAATGCAGAAGGACTGTTACAGAGAGCAGACATTGGAGACTGAGGTGCAGAAAGATTGATACAGAGAGCAGAGGTTGGAGACTGTGGTACAGAAGGACCATTACAGAGAGCAAAGTTTGGAGACTTAGGTGCAGAAGGACTCTTACAGAGAGCAGATATTTGAGACTGGGGTGCAGAAGTACTGTAGCAGAGAGCAGAAGTTTGAGACTGGGGTGCAGAAGGACTGTTGCAGAGAGCAGAGGTTAGAGATTGGGGTGCAGAAGGACTGTTAATAAATACCAGAGTTTGGAGACTGGGTTGCTGAAGGATCTTACAGAGAGCAGAGGTTAGAGACTGATGTGCAGGTGTACTGTTACAGAGAGCAGTGGTTGCAGACTAGGGTGCAGAAGGATCATGCAGAGAGCAGAGTATTCAGACTGAGGTGCAGAAGGACTGTTACAGGGAGCAGAGGTTGGAGACTGAGGTGTAGAAGGACTGTTACAGAGAGCAGAGTTCAGAGACTGAGGTGTAGAAGGACTATTACAGGAAGCAGAGGTTGGAAATTGGACCATTAAAGAGAGCAGAGCAGAGTTTTGAGACTGCAGTTTAGGACTGTTACCGAGAGCAGACGTTGGAGACTGGGATGCAGAAGGACTCATAAAGAGAGCACAAGTTGGAGACTAAGGTGCAAAAGAATGGATTCAGGAGGACAGAGGTTGGAGACTGCGGTTCAGACAGGCTGATACAGAAAGCGGAGTTTAGAGACAGGGGTGTAGAAGAACCGAAACAGAGAGAAGACGTGGACACTGCAGTACAGAAGGACTGTTACAGAGAGCAGATCTCGGAGACTGGGGAGCAAAAGACTATTGCAGAGAGAATAGGTTGAAGAATGAGGTGCAGAAGGACTGTTACAGAGAGCAGAGTTTGGAGACTGGGGTGCAGAAGGACTGTTACAGAGAGCAGAGTTTGGAGACTGGGGTGCAGAAGGACTGTTACAGAGAGCAGTGGTTGAAGACTGGGGTGCAAAAGTACTGTAGCAGAGAGCAGAAGTTGTTAACTAGGGTGCAGAAGGACTGTTGTAAAGAGCAGAGTTTGTAGACTGGGGTACATAATGACTCTTGCGGAGAGCAGATGTTGGAGACTGGGGTGCAGAAGGACTGTTACAGAGAGCAGAGGTTGGAGACAGGGTTGCAGAAGGATCTTACAGAGAGCAGAATTTGGAGACTGAGGTGCAGAAAAACTGTTGCAGAGATCAGAGGTTTGAGAATGGGGTGCAGTAGGATCATTGTAGAGAGCAAAGGTTGGAGACTGGGGTGCAGAAGGATCATTGCAGAGAGCAGAGGATGGAGAGTGGGGTGAAGAAGGCCTGCTATAGAGAGCAGAGTTTCGAGACTGGAGTGCAGAAGGCCTGTTACAGAGAGCAGAGTTTGGAGACTAGTTTGCTGAAGGAACTTACAGAGAGCAGATGTTGGAGACTGAGGTGCAGGTGGACTGTTACAGAGAGAAGAGGTTGGAAACTGCGGTACATAAGTTCTGTGACAGAGAGCAGATCTCAGAGACTGGAGAGCAGAAGGACTCTTGAAGAGGACAGAGGTTTGAGACTGGGGTAAAGAAGAAATTTTATAGAGAGCAGAGTTTGAAAACCGGAGTGCAGAAACATCTTACAGAGAGCAGAGATTGGAGACTGTATTGCAAAAGGACTGTTGCAGAAAGCAGATGTTGGAGACTGGGGTCCAGAAGGTTCGTTGCAGAGAGCAGAGTTTGGAGACTGTGGTCAGAAGGACTGTTGCAGCGAGCAGATGTTGGAGACTGGAGTGGTGAAGGACTGTTGCAGAGAGCAGATTTTAGAGACTGGGGTGCAGGAGGATTGTTACAGAGAGCAGGGGTTGGAAACTGGGGTGAAGAAGGACTGTTACAGAGAGCAGCGTTTGGAGACTGGGGTGCAGAAGGACTGTTACAGAGAGCAGAGGTTGGAGACTTCCGTTCAGATGGATGTTACAGAGAGCAGAGTTGGCAGACTGGGGTGCAAAAGGACGGTTGCAGAGAGCAGATGTTGGAGATTTGGGTGGAGAAAAATCATTGCAGAGAGCAGAGGTTGGAGACAGGCGTGCAGAATGATCCTTGCATTGAGCAGAGTTTGGATACATTTGTGCAGAAGGCCTGTTTCAGAGAGGAGTGGTTGGAGACTGGGGTGCAGAAGGACTGTTATAGAGAGCAGTGTTTGGAGACTGAGTTGCTGAAGGATCTAACAGAGAGCAGAGGTTGGAGACTGAGCTGCAGGTGGCCTGTTACAGAGAGCAGTGGTTGGAGACTGGGGTGCAGAAGGACCATGCAGAGAGGAGAGGTGTCAGACTGAGGTGACAAAAGACTGTTACAGAGAGCAGAGGTTTGAGACTGAGGTGTAGAAGTACTGTTAGAAAGAGCAGAGTTTGGAGACTCAGGTGCAGAAAAACTTTTACAGGAAGCAGAGTTTGGAAATTAAGGTGCTGAACGACCCTTACAGAGAGCAGAGTTTTGAGCCTGTAGTATAGGAATGTTACCTAGAGTAGAGGTTGGAGACTGGAGTGCAGAAGGACTCTTACATAGAGCATAGGTTGGAGACTGAGGTGCAAAGGATAGATACAGAGAACAGATTTTGGAGACTGGGGTTCAGGCAGACTGATACAGAAAGCAGAGTTTGGAGGCTGGGGTGTAGAAGGACCTTTACAAAGAGCAGAGGTTAGAGACTGTGGAACAGAAGGACTGTTACAGAGAACAGTTCTCGGAGACTGGGAGCAGAAGGGCTGTTGCAGAGAGCAAAGGTTGGAGACTGGGGTGAAGAAGGAATGTTATAGAGAGCAGAGTTTTGGAACTAGAGTGCAGAAGGATCTTATAGAGAGCAGAGTTTGGAGACTGTGGTGCAGAAGGACTGTTGCTGAGAGCAGAAGTTAAAGACTGGTGTCCAGAAGGATCGTTTCAGAGAGTGAAGTTTGGAGATGGAGGTGCAGAAGGAGTGTTGCAGAGAGAAGATGTTGAAAACTGGGGTACAGAAGGAATGTTGCAGAGAGCAGATTTTTAGAGACTGGGGTGCAGAAGGACTGTTACAGAGAGCAGAGGTTGGAGACTGAGGTGCAGAAGGACTGTTACAGAGAGCAGAGTCTGGAGATTAGGGTGTAGAAGGACTGTTACAGAGAGCATAGTTTGAAGACTGGGGTTCATATGGATCTTACACAGAGCAGAGTTTGGAGACTGGGGTTCCAAACGACTGTTGCAGACAGCAGATGTTGGAGACTGGGGTGGAGAAGAATCGTTGCAGAGAGAAGAAGTTTTAGACTGGGGTGAATAAAGCCTGTTACAGAGAGCAGAGTTTGGAGACTGGGTTGCAGAAGTCCTGTTACAAGGAGCAGAAGTTAGAGACTGTTGTGCAGAAGGACAGGTACAAAGTGCAGAGTTTAAAGACTGGGTTGCAGAAGGATCTTGCACAGAGCAGAGTTGGGAGACTGAGGTGCAGAACGACTGTTACAGAGAGCCGAGGTAGGAGACTGGGGTGCAGAAGGGTCATTGCAGAGAGAAGAGTTTTAAGACTGAGGTGCAGAATGACTGTTGCAGAGAGCAGATATTGGAGACTAGCGTGCAGAAGGACTGTAACAGAGAGCAGAGGTTGGAAACAGGGGTGCAGAAACATCTTACAGAGAGCAGAATTTGGAGACTGAGGTGCAGATGGACTGTTGCAGAGATCAGAGGTTGGAGAGTGGGGTGCAGAAGGATCAATGCAGAGAGCACATTATTAAGACTGGGGTGCAGAAGTCCTGCTACAGTGAGCAGAGATGGGAGACTGGCGTCCAGAAGGCCTGTTACAGAGAGGAGAGGTTGGAGACTGGGGTGCAGAAGGACTGTTATATAGAGCAGAGTTTGGAGACTGGGGTGCAGAAGGCCTGCTACAGAGAGCATATTTGGGAGACTGGCGTCCAGAAGGCCTGTTACAGAGAGGAGAGGTTAGAGACTGGGGTCCAGAAGGACTGTTACAGAAAGGAGACGTTGGAGACTAGGTTTCAGAAGGATCTTACAAGGAAAGAGTTTGGAGACTGAGGTGCAGAAGGACAGTTACAGAAAGCAGTGGTTCGAGACTGAGGTGCAGAAAGATCGTTACAAAGAGCAGAGGTTGAAGACTGGTGTGCAGACGGACTTTTACAGAGAGCAATGGTTTGATACTGGGGTGCAGAAGGAATGTTGCAGAGAGCAGAGGTTGAAGACTGAGGTTCAGAAGGACTGTTGCTGAGAGTAGAGTTTGGAGATTGACGTGCAGAAGGACTGTTGCAGAGAGCACATGTTTTAGACTGCAATGTAGAAAAACTGTTGCAGAGAGTAGAGTTTTGAAATTGGGGTCCAGAAGGAGTGTAGCAGAGAGTAGAGGTTGGAGACTACGGTGCAGAAGTACAGTTACACAGAGCGCAGTTTGGAGACTGGGGTGCAGAAGGATCGTTGCAGAGAGCACATTATGGAGATTGGGGTGCAGAAGGCCTGCTACAGAGAGCAGAGTTGGGAGACTGGCGTCCAGAAGGCCTGTTACAGAGAGGAGAGTTTGGAGACTGGGGTGCAGAAGGACTGTTATAGAGAGCAGAAGGATCGTTGCAATAAGCAGAGCTTTGAGAAAGGGGTGCAGAAGGATCTTACAGAGAGCAGAAGTTGGAGAGAGTGTTGCAAATGGACTGTTGCAGAGATCAGAGGATGGAGACTGTGGTGCAGTAGGATCATTACAGAGAGAAAAGGTTGGAGACTGGGGTGCAGAAAGATCGTTGCAGAGAGCAGAGGTTGAAGACTGGGGTGAAGAAGGACTGTTACAGAGAGCAGAGTTTGGAGATGAGGTGCAGAAGGATTGTAACAGAGAGCAGAGGTTGACGACTCTGTTGCAGAAGGACTGATACAGAGATCAGAGGTTGGAGACTGGGGTGCAAAAGGACTGATACAGAGAGCACATATTTGAGACTGGGGTGCAGAAGTACTGTAGCAGAGAGCAGAGGTTGTAGACTGGGGTGCAGAAGGACTGTTTCAGAGAGCAGAGGTTAGAGACTGGGGTGCAGAAGGACCATTACAGAGATCAGAGTTATGAGACTGTGGTACAGAAGGACTGTTACAGAGAGCAGAGGTTGGATCCTGGGGTGCAGAAAGACTGATGCAGAGAACAGAGTTTGGAAACAGGGCTGCAGACGGACCGTTTCAGAGAGCAGAGGTTGGAGAGTCAGGTGCAGAAAGATTGTTACAGCGAGCAGAGGTAAAACTGGTTTGCAGAAGGACTGATTCATGAAGCATAGGTTGGAGAATGGGGTTCAGAAGGCCTGTTACAGAGAGCAGTGGTCGGAGACTTAGGTGCTGAAGGTTCATTACAGAGAGCAGAGGTTGGAGACTGAGGTGCAGTAGGACTGTTACAGAGAGGAGCGGTTGGAGACTGGGGTGCAGAAGGATTCTTACAGAATGCAGAGGATGGAGACTGGGGTGCAGAAGGAGTGTTACAGCGAACAGAGCAGAGTTTGTAGATTGGTGACCAGAAGAACTGTTACAGAGAGCAGAGGTTGGAGAATGGGGGGCAGAAGGTCTGTTATAGAGAGCAGAGATTGGAGACTGAGGTGAAGAAGAATTTTTACAGAGAACAGAGTTTGGACACTGATTTGCAGAAGGACAGTTACAGAGAGCAGAGCTTGGAGACTCGGGTGCAGAAGGAATGTTGCAGAGAGCACTGGTTGGAGACTGGGTTGTAGAAGAAATGTTGCAGAGAGCAGAGGTTGGAGCCTGGGGTGTAGAAGTACTGAAGCAGAGAGCAGTTGTTGGAGACTGGTATGCAGAGGATCATTGCAGAGAGCAGAGTTTGGAGACTGCGGTTTAGAAGGACTTTTGCAGAGAGCAGAGGTTGGAGACTGAGGTGCACAAGGATCGTTCCAGAAAGAAGTGGTTGGAGACTGGGGAGAAGAAGACCTGTTACAGAGAGCAGAGTTTGGAGACTGGGGTTCAGAAGGATTGCTGCAGACATCAGAGGTTTCAGACTGAGGCTTAAAAAGACTCATAGAGAGAGCAGAGGTTGGAATCTGAGGTTCAGAAGGACTGTTACAGAAAGAAGACGTTGGCAATTGGGATGCAGAAGGATCGTTATAGAGAGAGAGTTTGGAGACTGAAGTACAGAAGCACTGTTAGAGAGAGCAGACTTTGGAGACTTTAGTGCAGAAGGACCGTTGTAGAGAGCAGATGTTGGAGTCTAGGGTGCAGAAGGACTGTTACAGAGAGCAGACATTGGAAACTGAGGTGCAGAAGGATTGATACAGAGAGCAGAGGTTGGAGACTGCGGTACAGAAAGACCATTACAGAGAGCAAAGTTTGGAGACTTAGGTGCAGAGGGACTTCTTCAGAGAGCAGAGTTTGGATACTGGGGTGCAAATAGACTGTTACAGAGAGGAAAGTTTAAAGAAAGGGATGCAAAATGATCTTAAAGAGAGCAGAATCTGGAGACTGCGGTGCAGAAAGACTGTTGCAGATAGCAGAGGTTGGTGACTGAGGTTCAGGAGGATCTTTTCAGAGAAAAGAGTTTGGAGACTCGGGTGCAGAAAGACTGTTACAGAGAGAAGAGTTTCGAGATTGGGGTGCAGAAGAACTGTTACAGAGAGCAGAGGTTGGAGACTGGGGTGAAGTTAGCCTTTTACACAAAGCAGAGGTTGGAGACTAGGTGTAGAATGACTGTTAAAGAGTGCAGAGTTTGGAAACTGTGGTTCAGAAGGATCGTTGCAGAAAGTAGAGGTTGGAGACTGAGGTTCAGAAGGATTGTAACAGAGAGCAGAGGTTGGAGACTGGGGTCAGAAAGACAGTTACAGAGAGCACAGTTTGGAGACAGTGGTGCAGAAGAAATGTTGCAGTGAGCAGAGATTGGAGACTGCGGTACAGAAGTACTGTTACAAAGAGCAGAGGGTAGAGACTGGGGTGCAGAAGGAATGTCACCTAGAGCACAGTTTGGACTGGGGTGGAGAAGAATGTTACAGAGAGCAGAGGCTAGAGACTGGGGTCAGAATGACTGTTGCAGAGAACAGACGTTTGAGACTGGGGTGCAGAAGAATCATTGCAGAGAGCAGAGGTTGGAAACTGAGGTGCAAAAGGATCGCTACAGAGAGCAGAATTTTGAGACCGGGTTGCAGTATGATAGTTACAGAGAGCACAGGTTAGAGACTGGGGTGCAGAAGAAATGTTGAAGAGAGCAGAGGTTGGAGACTGGGGTGCAGAAAGACTGTACCAGAGAGCAGAGGTTGGAGACTGGGGTGTAGAAGGTCTGTTGCAGAGAGCAGACATTGGAGACTGGGATGCAGAAGGATCGTTGCCGAGAGCAGATGTTGGAGACTCCTGTGTAGAATGACTTTTGCACAGAGCAGAAGTTTGAGACTGTGGTGCAGAAGGACTGTTGCGGAGAGCAGAGTTTGGAGACTGAGGTGCAGAAAGACTGTTACAGAGAGCAGAGGTTTCAGACTGAGGTACAGAATAACTGATACGGAAAGTAGAGTTTGGAGACTGGGATGCAAAAGGATTGTTACAGAGAGCAGAGTTTGAAGCCTGGGTTGCAGAAGAAATGCTGCAGAGAACAGAGGTTGAATACTGGGGTGCAGAAGGGCCGTTGCAGAGAGATGAGGTTGGATACTGAGGTGCAGAATGACTGTTACAGAGAGTAAAGTTTGGAGAACGTGGTGGAGAAGGATCTCACAGAGAGCAGAGGATGGAGACTGGGGTGCAGAAGGACTGTTGCAGAGAGCAGACTTTGGAAACTGAGTTGCAGAAGAACTGTTACAGACAGCAGATGTTTCAGACTGGGGTGCAGAAAGATTGTTACAGATAGCAAAGTTTGAAGACTGGCGTTTAGAAAGATTGCTGCAGAGAGCAAAGGTTTCAGACTGTGACTTAGAAGGACTGTTACAGAGAGCAGACGTTGGAGATTGAGGTTCAGAAGGACTGTTTCTGAAAACAGAGGTTGGCAATTGGGGTGCAGAAGTACCGTTATAGAGAGAAGAGGTTTGAGACTGAGGTACAGAGGGACTGTTACAGTGATCAGATTTGGAGACTGGGGTTTAGAAGTACTGTTACAGAGAGAAGACGTTGGAGACAGAGGTGCAAAAGGATTGTTACAGGGAGCAGAGATTGGAGACTGGGGTGCAGAAGGACAATTACGGAGAGCAAATAATGGAGACTGATGTGCAAAAGGACTTTTACAGAGAGCAGAGGTTGGAGACTGAGGTATAGAAAGATCCTTGCAGAGAGAAGAGTTTGAAGACTGGGGTGCAGAAGGACTCTTACAGAATGCAGAGGTTGGGAATTGGGGAGCAGATGGACTGTTACAAAGAGAAGAGGTTGGACACTGCGATACAAAAGGACTTTTACAGAGAGCAGAGTTTGAGGTGCAGAAGGATCGTTAAGGAGAGCAGATGTTGGAGACTGGGGTTCAGAAGGACTGTCACAGAGAGCACAGGTCTGAGACTGGGGTGCAGAAGAAATGTTTCAGAGAGCAAATTTTGCAGAATTGGGTGCAGAAGGACTGATACAGAGAGCAGAGGTTGGAGACTGGGGTGCAGAAAGATCATTACAGATTGCAGAGGTTGGATACTGAGGTGCAAAAGGACTTTTACAGAGAGGAGAGGTTGGAGACAAAGGTGTCAAAGCATTCTTACAGAGAGGAGAGGATGGAGACTGGGGTGCAGAAGGAGTGTTACAGAGAGTAGAGTTTGGAGATTGGGGTTCAGAAGAACTGTTACAGGAAGCAGAGGTTGGAGACTGTGTTGCAAAAGGCCTGTTATAGAGAGCAGAGTTTGGACATGTGGTGCAGAAGGATCCTTAAATAGAGCAGAGGTTGGACACTGATTTGCAGTAGGACTGTTACAGAAAGCAGAGGTTGGAGACTGGGATGCAGAAGGATCGTTGCAGAGAGCAGAGGTTGGAGACTGAGATGCAGAAGGATCTTTACAGGGAGCAGAGTTTGGAGACCGGGGTTCATTAGGATAGTTTCGGAGTGCAATCTTTGAAGACTGGAGTGCAGAAGAAATGTTGAAGAGAGCAGAGGTTGGAGACTGGGGTGCAGAAGGGCTGTAGCAGAGAGCAGCGGTTGGAGACTGGGGTGTAGAAGGACTGTTGCAGAGAGCAGACGTTGGTGACTGGGATGCAGAAAGATCGTTGCAGAGAGCAGATGTTGGATACTGGGGTATAATAAGACTTTTGCAGAGCAGAAGTTGGAGAGTGGGGTGCAGGAGGTCTGTTGCAGAGAGCAGTGGTTGGAAACTGAGGTGCATAAGGACTGTTACATACAGCAGAGGTTTTAGACTGGGGTGCAGAATAACTAATAGGAAAGTAGAGTTTGGAGACTGGGGTGCAGAAGGACTGTTACAGAGAGCAGAGTTTGTAGCCTGGGGTGCAGAAGGACAGCTGCAGAGAACAGAGGTTGGATACTAGGGTGCTCAAGGGCCGTTGCAGAGAGATGAGGTTGGAGATTGAGGTGCAGAATGACTGTTACAGAGAACAAAGTTTGGAGAACAGGGTGCAGAAGGATCTTACATAGAGCAGACGTTGGAGACTGGGATGCAGAAGAATCGTTGCAGAGAGCAGAGGTTGGAGACTGGGGTGTATAAAGACTTTTGCAGAGAGCAGTGTTTGGAGAATGGGGTTCAGAAGGCCTGTTACAGAGAGCAGAGTTTGGAGACTGGGTTGCAGGAAACCTGTTACAGAGAGCAGATATTGGAGACTGGGATGCAGAAGGATCGTTGCAGAGAGCAGAGGTTGGAGACTGGGGTGTGGAAAGACTTTTGCAGAGAGCAAAGGTTTGAGTCTTGGGAGCATAAAAATTGTTGCAGAGAGCAGAGTTTGGAGACTGGGGTGCAGAAGTACTGTAGCTGCAAGAAGAGGTTGGAGACTGGGATGCAGAAGGACTGTTGCAGAGAGCAGATGTTGGATACTGGGCTATAGTAAAATGTTTGAAGAGAGCAGAGGTTGGAGACTGGGGTGCAGATGGATCCTTGGAAAGAGAAGAGGTTGGAGACTGTGGTGCAGAAGCACTGTTGCAGAGAGCCTACGTTGGAAACTGGGATGAAGAAAGATCGTTGCAGAGAGCAGATGTTGGATGCTGGGCTATAATAACATGTTTGCAGAGAGCAGAGGTTGGAGACTTGTTGCAGATGGACTGTTGCAGAGAGCAGAGGTTGGAGACTGAGGTGCAGAAGGATCGTTTCAGAGAGCAGAGTTTGGAGACTGGGGTGCAGAAGACCTGTTACAGAGAGCAGAAGTTGGAGACTGGGTTGCAGAAGGATCGTTGCAGACAGCAGAGGTTTCAGACTGAGGCTTAGAAGGACTGTTACAGAGAGCAGAGGTTGGAATCTGAGGTGCAGAAAAACTGTTACAGAAAGCAGAGTTTGGCAATTGGGGTGTCGAAGGACCGTTATAGAGAGAAGAGGTTGGAGAATGCGGTACAGAAGGACTGTTAGAGAGAGAAGAGTTTGGATACTTTGGTGCAGAAGGACCATTGTAGAGAGCAGATGTTGGAGAGTAGGATGTAGAAGGAGTGTTACAGAGAGCAGACGTTGGAGACTGAGGTGCAGAATGATTGATACAGAGAGCAGAGGTTGAAGACTGGGGTACAGAATTACCGTTACAGAGAACAAAGGTTGGAGACTGAGGTGCAGATGGACTTTTAGAGAGAGCAGAGGTTGGATACTGGGGTGCAGAAGGACTGTTACAGAGAAGAAGGGTTGGAAAATGGATGCAAAAGGATCTTACAGAGAGCAGAGGTTAGAGACTGGGGTGCAGAAGGACTGTTGCAGAGAGCAGAGTTTGGAGACTGAAGTTCAGAAGGATCGTTGCAGAGAAAAGAGGTTGTAGACTGGGGTGCAGAAAGACTGTCACAGAAAGCAGAGATTCGAGATTAGGGTAAAGAAGAACTGTTACAGAGAGCAGAGGTTGTAGACTGGGGTGCAGTAAGCATGTTCCAGAGAGCAGACATTGGAGACTGAGATTCAGAAGAATTGGTACAGAGAGAAGTGTTTGGAGATTGGGGTACATAAGAACTGTTACTGAGAGCAGAGGTTGGAGACTGAGGTGCCGAAAGATCATTTCTGAGTGCAGAGGTTAGAGACTGGGGTGAAGAAGGACTGTTACAGATTGCAGAACTTGAAGACTTTGGTGCAAAACGACTTGTACAAAGAGTAGAGATTGGAGACTGGGGTGCAAAAGGATTCTTACAGAGAGCAGAGAATGGATACTGGGGTGCAGAAGGATTGTTGCAGAGAGCAGAGGTTGGAGAATGAGGTGAAGAAGGATCGCGACGGAGAGCAGAGTTTGGAGACTGGGGTGCAACAGGACAGTTACAGAGAGCACAGGTTTGAGACTTGGGTGTAGAAGAAATGTTGCAGAGAGCAGAGGTTGGAGACTGGGGTGCAGAAGTACTGTAGCAGAGAGAAGGGGTTGGAGACTGGGGTGCAGAAGGACTGTTGCAGAGAGCAGTTGTTGGAGACAGGAATGCAGAAGGATCATTGCAGAGAGCAGAGGTTGGAGACTGTGGTTAAGAAGGACTGTTGCAGAGAACAGAGGTTGGAGACTGAGGTGCAGAAAATCGATGCAGAGAGAAGAGGTTGAAGACTGGGGTGCAGAAGGCCTGTTACAGAGATCAGAGTTTAAAGACTGGGGTGCAGAAGACCTGTTGCAGAGAACAGAGGTTAAAGACTGGGTTGCAGAAGGATTGTTACAGATAGCACAGTTTAGAGACTTGAGTGCAGAAAGATTGTTGCAGACAGCAGAGGTTTCAGACTGAGGCTTAGAAGGACTGTTACAGAGGTGCAGAAGGACAGTTACACAGAACAAAGGTTGAAGACTCTGGTGAAGAAGGACTAATACAGAAAGCAGAGCTTGGAGACTCGTGTGCAGAAGGACCCTTACAGAGAGCAGTGGTTGGAAACTGCAGTACAGAAGGACTGTTAAAAAGAGCAGAGGTTGGTGACTGGGGTGGAGAAGATCTGTTGCAGAAAGCAGATGTTGGAGACTGGTATGCAAAAGGACTGTTGCAGAGAGCAGAGGATGGAGACTGGGGTTCAAGAGGACTGTTTCAGAAAGCAGAGGTTGCAGACTGAGTTGCAGAGGGACTGATACAGAGGGCATAGTTTGGAGACTGTGGTTCAAAATGACTGATACAGAAAGAAGAGGTTGAATACTGGAGTACATAAGGACACTTATGGAGAAAAGAGTTGGAGACTGCGGTACAGAAAGACCTTTACAGAGAGCATGGGTTCGAGACTGGGGTGCAGAAGGATCATTGGGGTGAGCAGAGTATGGAGACTGGGGTGTAGAAGGACTGTTGCAGAGAAAAGAACTTGGAGACTGGGGTGTAGAAAAACTGTTGCAGAGAGCAGAGGTTGGAGACTGGGGTGCAGAATTATCTTACAGAGAGCATAGATTGGAGACTGGGGTGCAGAAAGCCTGTTACAGAGAGCAGAGGTTGGAGACTGCAGTACAGAAGGACTGTTACAGAGAGCAGATGTTGCAGACTGTGGTGCAAAAGGACTGTTGCAGAGAAAAGAACTTGGAGACTTGGGTGCATGAAGACCGTTGCTGAGAGAAGAGGTTGGAGACTGGGGTGCACAATGAATGTTGCAGAGAGCAGAGGTTGGAGACTGGGGTGCAGAATTATCTTACAGAGAGCATAGATTGGAGACTGGGGTGCAGAAAGCCTGTTACAGAGAGCAGAGGTTGGAGACTGCAGTACAGAAGGACTGTTACAGAGAGCAGATGTTGCAGACTGTGGTGCAAAAGGACTGTTGCAGAGAAAAGAACTTGGAGACTTGGGTGCATGAAGACCGTTGCTGAGAGAAGAGGTTGGAGACTGGGGTGCACAATGAATGTTGCAGAGAGCAGAGGTTGGAGACTGTGGTGCAGGAGGACTGTTTCAGAGAGCAGAGGTTAGAGACTGAGGTGCAGAAAGACTGTTAAAGAGAGCAGAGGTTGGAGAGTGGGTTCAGAAGGACTTATAGAGAAAGCAGATGTTGGAGACTTGGGTGCAAAAGGAACAATAAAGAGAGCAGAGTTTGGAGACTCCGGTACACAAGGACTGCTACAGAGTGCAGATCATGGAGACTGGGGTACAGAAAGACTGTTGCAGAGAACAGAGGTTGGAGACTAAGGTGCAGAAGCACCTTTGCAGAGAGCAGAGGTTGGAGACTTAGTTGCAGAATTATTGTTACAGAGAGCAGAGTTTGGAGACTGGGGTGCAGAAAGATTGTTTCAGTTAGCAGAGTTTGCCAGACTGGGTTTCAGAAGGGTCTTACAGAAAGAAGAGGTTGGAGACTGATGTACAGAAGGACTGTTACAGCGAGCTGAGTTTTGAGACTTGGGTGCAGAAGGATTGTTGCAGAGAGCAGAGTTTTCAGACTGAGGTACAGAAGAACTGTTGCAGAGAGCAGATATTGGAGACTGGGTGAACAAGAACTGTTGCAGCAAGCACAGGTTGGAGACAGGGTGAAGAAGGATCGTTGAAAAGAGCAGAGGTTGGAGACTGGGGTGCAGAAGGACTGATAAAGAGAGCAGAGGTTGGAGACTGGGGTGCAGAAGGCCTGTTACAAAGAGCAGTGTTTTAAGACTGGGGTGCAGAATGACTGTTATAGTGAGCAGAGTTTGGATACTGCATTGCAGAAAGATCTTACTAAGATCAGAGTTGGTGACTGAGGTTCAGAAGCACTGTTGCAGACAGTAGAGTTGGGAGACAGAGGTGCAGAAGGACCTTTGCAGAGAGCAGAGCTTGGAGACTGAGGTGCAGAATGATTGATACAGAGAGCAGAGGTTGGAGACTGGGTTGCAGAAGGACTGTTGCAGAGAGCAGAGGTTTTAGACTGGGGTGTAGAAGGACTGTTGCAAAGAGTAGAGGTCGGAGATTGGGGTGAAGAAGGACTGTAGCAGAAAGCAGAGGTTGGAGACTAAGGTGCAGAAGGACAGTTACACAGAACAAAGGTTGGAGACTCCGGTGAAGAAGGACTAATACAGAAAGCAGAGCTTGGAGACTCGTGTGCAGAAGGACCCTTACAGAGAGCAGTGGTTGGAAACTGCAGTACAGAAGGACTGTTAAAAAGAGCAGAGGTTGGTAACTGGGGTGGAGAAGATCTGTTGCAGAGAGCAGATGTTGGAGACTGGTATGCAAAAGAACTGTTGCAGAGAGCAGAGGATGGAGACTGCAGTACAGAAGGACTGTTACAGAGAGCAGATGTTGCAGACTGTGGTGCAGAAGGACTGTTGCAGATAAAAGAACTTGGAGACTGGGGTGCATGAAGACCGTTGCTGAGAGAAGAGGTTGGAGACTGAGGTGCAGAAGTACTTACAGAGAGTAGAGTTTGGAGACTTGAGTGCAGAAGGACTGATACAGGGAGCAGAAGTTGGAGACTGGGGTACAGAAGGAATGTTGCGGAGAGCAGAGGTTGGAGTTTTGTTTTCAGAAGGACTGTTGCAGAAAGCAGAGGTTGGAGACTGAAGTGCAGAAGGACTGTTGCAGAGAGCAGAGGTTAAAGAATGGGTTGCAGAAGGACTGTTACAGAGAGTTTGAGACTGGGTTTCAGAAGGATCTTACACAGAAAAGAGTTTGGAGATTGAGGTGGAGAAAGACTGTTACAGAGAGCGGAGGTTCGAGACTGAGGTGCAGAAGAATCTTTACAGAGAGCAGAGGTTGGAGACTGGGGTGCAGACGGACTTTTACAGAGAGAAATGTTTTGATACTGGGGTGCAGTAGGAATGATGCGGACAGCAGAGGTTGGAGACTCAGGTTCAGAAGGACTGTTTCTGAGAGTAGAGGTTGGAGATTAGCGTGCAGAAAGACTGTTGTAGAGAGCAGAGCTTTTAGACTGCAATGTAGAATGACTGTTGCAGAGATTAGAGTTTGGAAATTGGGGTCCAGAAGGAGTGTAGCAGAGAGCAGATGTTAAAGACTAAGTTACAGAAGTACAGTTACACAGAGCACAGTTTGGAGACTGGGGTGCAGAAGGACTGATACAGAAAATAGAGGTTGGAGACTCGGGTGCAGAAGTACCTTTACCGAGAACAGAGTTTGGAGAATGCAGTACAGATGCACTGTTACAGAGAGCAGAGGTTGGAGACTGGGGTGGAGAATGACTGTTGCAGAGAGCAGATGTTGGAGACTGGGGTGCAGAAGGATAGTTGCAGAGAGCAAAGGTTGGAGACTGAGGTGCAGAAGGATTGTTACAGAGAGCAGAGGTTGAGGACTGGGGTGTAGAACGACTGTTTCAGAGAGCAGAGGTTGACGATTGGTGTCCAGAAGGACTGTAGCAGAGAGAAAAAGTTGGAGACTAAAGTGCAGAAGGACAGTTAAACAGAGCACAGTTTGGAGATTGAGGTGCAGACGGACTGTCACAGAAAGCAGAGGTTGGAGACTGGGGTGCAGAAGTACCATTACAGAGTGCAGAGGTTGTAGAATGCAGTACAGAAGTACTGTTACAGAGAGCAAAGTTTGGACTAGGGTGGATAATGACTCTAGCAGAGAGCAGATTTTGGAGACTGGGGTGCAAAAGACTGTTGCAGAAAGCAGAGGATGGAGACTGGGGTGCAGAAGGACTGTTGCAGAGAGCAGAGGTTGCAGACTGAGTTGCAGAAGGACGGTTACAGAGGGCAGAGTTTGGTGACTGTGGTTCAAAACGACTGATACAGAAAGAAGTTGGATACTGGAGTGCATAAGGACCGTTACAGAGAACAGAGGTTAGAGACTGTGGTACAGAAAGACTGTTACGAAGAGCCGAGGTTGGAGACTGGGGTGCAGAAAAACTGATGTAGAGAACAGAATTTAGAGACTGGGGTGCAGAAGGATCATTGGGGCAATCAGAGTATGGAGACTGGGGTGTAGAAGGACTGTTGCATAGAGCAGAGGTTAGAGACTGGGGTGTAGAAAGACTGTTTAAGAGAGCAGATGTTAGAGACTTCTGCACAGAAGGATTGTTTCATAGAGCAGAGATTGAAGACTGAGGTACAGAAAAACTTTTACTGAGAGCAGAGGTTGGAGACTGGGTTGCAGATGGAGGATTACAGAGAGCGGAGTTTTCAGACTGAGGTTTAGAATAACTGTTGCACAAAGCAGATGTTGGAGACTGGGGTTCACAAGGACTGCTGCAGAGACAAGAGGTTTAAGACTGGGGTGCAGAAGGATCGTTGCAGAGAGCAGAGGATGGAGACTGAGGTGCAGAAGAATCGTTGCAGAGAGCAGAGTTTGGAGATTGGGGTGCAGAAAGATCGTTGCAGAGAGCAGAGGTTGGAGACTGGGTTGCAGAAAAACTTTTACAGAGAGCACAGTTTGGAGACTTGGGTGCAAAAGGAATGTTGCAGAAAGCAGATGTTGGAGATTTGTTTGCAGAAGGACTGTTGCAGAAAGCAGAGGTTGGAGACTGAGGTGCAGAAGGACTGTTGCAGAGAGCAGAGGTTAAAGAATGGGTTGCAGAAGGACTGTTACAGACAGGAGACGTTGGAGACTGGGTTTCAGAAGGATCTTGCAGAGAAAAGAGTTTGGAGATTGAGGTTCAGAAGGACTGTTACAGAGAGCAGAGGTTTGAGACTGAGGTGCAGACGGACATTTACAGAGAGCAATTTTTTGATACTTGGGTGCAGAAGGAATGTTGCCGAGAGCAGAGGTTGAAGACTGAGTTTCAGAAGGACTGTTGCTGAGAGTAGACGTTCGAGATTCGCGTGCAGAAGGACTGTTGCAGAGAGCAGAGATTTTAGACTGCAATGTAGAAGGACTGTTGCAGAGAGTAGAGTTTGGAAATTTGGGTCCAGAAAGAGTGTAGCAGACAGCAGAGGTTTGAAGACTAAGGTGCAGAAGTACAGTTACACAGAACACAGTTTGGAGACTGGGGTGCAGAAACCTGATACAGAAAGCAGAGGTTGGAGACTCAGGTGCAGAAGTACCCTTACCGAGAACAGAGTTTGGAGAATGCAGTACAGATGGACTGTTACAGAGAGCTGAGGTTGGAGACTGGGGTGGAGAATGACTGTTGCAGAGAGCAGATGTTGGAGACTGGGGTGCAAAAGGACTGTTGCAGAGAGAAGAAGATGGAGACTGGGGTGCAGAAGGACTGCTGCAGAGAGCAGAGGTTGCAGACTGAGTTGCAGAAGGACTGTTAGTGAGGGAAGAGTTTGGAGAAGCTGGTGCAAAACAACTGATACAGAAAGCAGAGGTTGGATACTGGGGTGCATAAGGACCCTTACAGAGAACAGAGGTTGGAGACGGTGGTACAAAAGGACTGTTACAGAGAGCCAAGGTTGGAGACTGGGGTGCAGAATCACTGTTACACAGAGCAGAGTTTGCAGACTGGGTTTCAGAAGGGTCTTACAGAGATATGAGGTTGGAGACTGAGGTACAGAAGGACTGTTGCGGAGAGAAGACGTTGGAGACTGGGGTGCAGAAGGATCGTTGGGGCGAGCAGAGTATAGAGACTTGGGTGTAGATCGACTGTTGCAGAGAACAGAGGTTGAAGTCTGGGGTGTAGAAAGACTGTTTCAGAGAGCAGATGTTTGAAACTTGTGTGCAGAAGGACTGTTTCATAGAGCAGAGATTGGAGACTGAGGTACAGTAGGACTGTTACAGAGAGCAGAGTTTGGAGACTGGGGTGCAGATAGATTATTGCAGAGAGCAGAGTTTTCACACTGAGGTACAGAAAAACTTTTGCAGAGAGAAGATTTTGGAGACTGGGGTTCACAAGGACTTTTACAGAGAGCAGAGGTTGAAGACTGGTGTGCAGAAGGATCTTTGCAGAGAGCAGAGGTGGGAGAATGAGGTGCAGAAGGATAGTTACAGAAAGCACAGGTTGGAGACTGGGGAGCAGAAGGAATGTTGTAGAGAGCAGTATTTGGAGACTTGGGTGCAGAAAGACTGATAAAAAAGCAGATGTTGGAGACTGGGGTGCAGAAAGACCGTTACAGTGGGCAATGGTTGGAGAATCTGGTACAAAAAGACAGTTACAGCAAGCAGAGGTTGGAGACTGGTGTGCAGAAAGATCTTACAGAGAGCATGTGTTGGAGACTGGGGTGCAAAAAGACTGTTGTTGAGCAGAGGTTGGAGCCTGGGGTGAAGAATATCATTGCAGAGAGTAGAAGTTGGAGACTGGGGTTCTGAAGGCCTCTTAAAGAGAGCAGTATTGGAGACTGGGATATAGAAGGCCTATTACAGAGAGCAGAGTTTAGAGTCTGGATGCAGAAGGACTGTTACAGACAGCAGAGTTTGAATACTGGGTTTCTGAAGGGTCTTACAGAGAGCTCAGTTTGGATACTGAGGTACAGAAGGACTGTTACTAAGAGCAGAGGTTGGAGACTGGGTGCAGAAGGATTACTGCAGAGAGCAGAGATTTCAGACTGAGGTACACAAGAACTGTTGCAGAGAGCAGATGTTGTAGAATGGGTTACAGAAGGACTGTTACAGTGAGCACAGGTATGAGACTGGGGTGCAGAAGGATCGATGCAGAGAGCAGAGTTTGGAGACTGGTGTGCAGATGTACTGACACAGAGAGCAGAGTTTGGAGACTGGGGTGCAGAAGGCCTGTTACAGAGAGCAGAGTTGGGAGACTGGGGTGATGAAGGACTGTTACAGAGAGCAGAGTTTGGAGACTGGTTTGCAGAAGGATCTTACAGAGAGCAGAGGTGGGAGACTGAAGTGCAGAAGCACTGTTACAGAGAGTGGAGGTTGGAGACTGAGGTGCAGAAGGACAGTTGCAGAGAGAAGAGTTTTGAGACTGAGGTGCAGAAGGATTGTTACAGAGAACAGAGTTTGGAGACTGGTGTGCAGAAGGACTGTTTCAGAGAGCAGAAATTTTAGACTGGGATGTAGAAGGACTGTTGCAGAAAGTAGACGTTGGAGATTGGGATTCATAAGGACTGTAGCAGAGAGCAGACTTGGAGACTTAGGTGTAGAAGTACAGGTACACAGAGCAGAGGTTGGAGATTGGGGTGCAGAAGGACTGATACAGAAAGAAGAGGTTCGAGACTCAGGTGCAGAAGTACCCATAGAGAGAGCAGAGGTTGGAGAATGCAGTACAGAAGAACTGTTACAGAGAGCAGAGATTGGAGACTGGGGTGGAGAATGACTGTTGAAGAGAGCAGTTGTTGGAGACTGGGGTGCAAAAGGACTGCTGCAGATAGCAGAAGATGAAGATTTTGGTGAAGAAGTACTGTTGCAGAGACCAGAGGTTGCAGACTGAGTTGCAGAAGGCCTGATGTAGAGAACAGATGTTGGATCCTGGGGTGCAGAAAAATAGTTTAGGCGAGCAGAGTATGGAGACTAGGGTGCAGAAGGACTTTTGCAGAGAACAGATGTTGGAGACTTGGGTGCAGAAGGACTGTTGCATATAACAGTGATTGGAGACTGAGGTACAGAAGGACTGTTACAGAGAGCAGAATTTGGAGACTGGGGTGCAGATGGATTATTGAAGAGAGCAGAGTTTTCAAACTGAGGTACAGAAGAACTGTTGCAGGAAGCAGATGTTGGAGACTTGGGTTCACAAGGACTGTTGCAGCTACCAGAGGTTTGATACTGGGGTGCAGAAAAATCGTTGCAGAGAGCAGAGGTTCGAGACTGGGGTCCAGAAGGTTTGCTACAGAGAGCAGAGTTAGGAGACTGGGGTGCAGAAGAACTTTTACAGAGTGCACAGGTTGGAGACTTGGGTGCAGAAGGAATGTTGCGGAGAGCAGAGGTTGGAGATTTGTTTTCAGAAGGACTGTTGCAGAAAGCAGAGGTTGGAGACTGAGGTGCAGAAGGACTGTTGCAGAGAGCAGAGGTTAAAGAATGGGTTGCAGAAAGTCTGTTACAGAGAGGAGACGTTGGAGACTGGGTTTCAGAAGGATCTTACAGAGAAAAGAGTTTGAAGATTGAGGTGGAGAAAGACTGTTACAGAGAGCGAAGGTTCAAGACTGAGGTGCAGAAGGATAGTTACAGAGAGCAGAGGTTGGTGACTGTGGTGTAGACGGACTTTTATAGAGAGCAATGTTTTTATACTGGGGTGCAGAAGGAATGTTGCCGAGAGCAGAGGTTGGAGACTGAGGTTCAGAAGGACTGCTGCTGAGAGTAGAGCTTGGAGATTTGCATGCAGAAGGACTGTTGCAGAGAGCAGAGGTTTTAGACTGCAATGTAGAAGGACTGTTGCAGAGATTAGAGTTTGGAAATTGGGGTCCAGAAGAAGTGTAGCAGAGAGCAGAGGTTGGAGACTAAGGTGCAGAAGTACAGTTACACAGAGCACAGTTTGGAGACTGGGGTGCAGAAGGACTGATACAGAAAACAGAGGTTGGAGACTCGGGTGCAGAAGTACCCTTACCGACAGCAGAGTTTGGAGAATGCAGTACAGATGGACTGTTACAGAGAGCTGAGGTTGGAGACTGGGGTGGAGAATGACTGTTGCAGAGAGCAGATGTTGGAGACTGGGGTGCAAAAGGACTGTTGCAGAGAGTAGAGGATGGAGACTGGGGTGCAGAAAGACTCTTGCAGTGAGCAGAGGTTGCAGACTGAGTTGCAGAAGGACTGTTAGTGAGGGAAGAGTTTGGAGAAGGTGGTGCAAAATGACTGATACATAAATCAGAGGTTGGATACTGGGGTGCATAAGAACCCTTATAGAGAACAGAGGTTGGAGACGGCGGTACAGAAGGACTCTTACAGAGAGCCGAGGTTGGAGACTTGGGTGCAGAAGAACTGATGTAGAGAACAATGTTTGGAGACTGGGGTGCAGAAGGATCGTTTGGGCGAGCAGAGTATTGAGACTAGGGTGTAGAAGGACTGTTGCAGTGAGCGTTTGTTGGAGACTGGCGTGTAGAAGGACTGTTTCAGAGAGCAAACTTTGGAGACTGGGGTGCAGAAGGATCGTTGGGGCGAGCAGAGTATGAAGACTGGGGTTTAGAAGGACTGTTGCAGAGAGCAGAGTTTTCAGACTGAGGTACAGAAGAACTGTAGCACGAAGCAGATGTTGGTTACGGGGGTTCACAAGGACTGTTGCAGTGAGCAATGCTTTGAGACTGGGGTGCAGAAGGATCTGTACAGAGTGCAGAGTTCGGAGACTGGGGTGCAGAGAAACTTTTCCAGAGAGCACAGGTTGGAGAATGGGGTGCAGAAGGAATGTTGTGGAGAGAAGAGGTTGGAGACTTGAGTGCAGAAGGACTGTTGCAGAAAGCAGAGTTTGAAGACTGAGGTGCAGAAGGAGTGTTGCAGAGAGCAGAGGTTAAAGACTGGGGTGCAGAAGGACAGTTACAAATAGCAGACGTTGGAGACTGGGGTGCAGATGGATTGATACAGAGAGCAGAGGTTGGAGACTGGAGTGCAGAAAGCCTGTTAGAAAGAGCACAATTTGCAGACTGGGGTGATGAAGGACTGTTACAGAGAGCAGAGTTCGGAGACTGGGTTGCAGAAGGATCTTACAGAGAGCAGAGAATGGAGACTGAGGTGCAGACGCACTGTTACAGAGAGTAGAGGTTGGAGACTTAGGTGCAGAAGGACCCTTGTAGAGATCAGAGGTTGGAGATTGAGGTGCAGAAGAATTGTTACAGAGAGCAGGGGTTGGAGACAGGGGTGCAGAAGGACTGATGAAGAGAGCAGAGGTTTTAGACTGGGATGTACAAGGACTGTTGCCGAAAGCAGAGGTTGGAGACTGGGGTGGAGAAAAATCATTGCAGAGAGAAGAGGTTGGAGACTGGGGTTCTGAAGGCCTGTTACAGAGAGCAGAGTTTCGAGACTGGGTTGTAAAATTCCTGTTACAGAGAGCAGCGGTTGAAAACTATTCTGCAGAAGGACTGTTACAGAGAGCAGAGTTTTGAGACTGGGTTGCAGAAGGGTCTTACAGAGAGCAGAACTAGTAGACTGAGGTGCAGAATGATCCTTGCAGAGAAAAGAGTTTTTAGACTGAGTTGCTGAAAGACTGTAGCAGAGAGCAGATGTTGGAGACTGGTGTGCAGAAAGACTGTTGCAGAGAGCATAGGTTGGCGACTGGTGTGCAGAAGGATTGTTACAGAGAGCAGAGTTTGGATACTGGGTTGGAACAGAATCCTACAGAAAGCATAGGTTGAAGAATCATGTGCAGAAAGACTGATACAGAGAGTAGATTTTGGAGACTGAGATGCAGAAGTAACATTGCAGAGTACAGAGTTTGGAGACTGAGGTGCAAAAGGAATGTTACAGAGAGCAGAGGTTGGAAACTGGGGTGCAGAAGGACTGTTATAGAGAGCATAGGTTGGAGAATGGGGAGCAGAAGGACTGATACAGATAGCAGAGATTGGAGTCTGGGGTGCACTAAGACCGTTACAGACAGCAGAGGTTGGATTTTGCAGTATAGGAGGACTGTTACAGAGAGCAGAGGTTGGAGACTGGGGTGCAGAAGGAGTGTAAAAGAGAGCTGATGTTGGTAACTAGCTTGCCAAAGAACTGTTGCAAAGAGCAGATGTTGTAGACTGGGGTGGAGAAGAACTGTTGCGGAGAGCAGAGGTTGGAGACTAGGGTGCAGAAATACTGTTACAGAGAGCAGAGGTTGGAGTCAGCGCTGCAGAAGGATCTTATAGAGAGCAAAATTTGGAGACTGAGGTGCAGACGAACTGTTAAAGAGAGTAGAGTTTGGAGACTGTGGTGTAGATGGACTGTTACAGATAGCAGAGTTAAGAGACTGGGGTGCAGAAGGTTCGTTCCAGACAGCAGAATTTTCATTCTGAGGTGCAGAAGGACTATTGCAGAGAGCATAGTTTGGAGATTCAGGTGCAGAAGGACTGTTACAGGAAGCAGAGTTTGAAAATTGGGATGCACAAGGACCGTTAAAGAGAGCAGAGGTTGAAGACTGCGGTATAGGACTGTTACCAATAGCAGAGGTTTGAGACTGGGGTGCAGAAGGACTGTTAAAGAGAGCAGAGGTTGGAGACTGAGGTGTAGAAGGAGTGTTACACAGAGCAGAGTTTGGAGACTGAGGTGCAGAAGGACTGTTACAGAAAGCAGAGGTTGGAAATCGGGGTGTAGAAAGACCGTTACAGAGAGCAGATGTTGGAGACTGAGGTACAGAAGGACTGTTACACAGAGCAGATCTCGGAGACTGGGGAGCAGAAGGACTGTTGCAGAGGACAGAAGTTGGAGACCATGGTGGACAAGGAATTTTACAGAGAGGAGAGTTTAGAAACTGGAGTGCAGAAGAATCTTATAGAGAACAGAGGTTGGAGACTGTGGTGCAGAAAGACTTTTGCACAGAGCAGAAGTTGGAGACTGGAGTTTAGATGGATCGTTGTAGAGATCAGATTTTAGTGACTGAGGTGCAGATGGACTGTTACAGAGAACAGAGTTTGGAGACTGAGGTGCAGAAGGACAGTTACAGAGATCAGAGTTTGGAGACTTGTGTGCAGAAGGACTGTTACAGAGAGCAGAGGTTGGAGACTGGGGTTCAGATGGATCTTACAGAGAGCAGAGTTTAGAGACTGGAGTGCAAAAGGATTTTGCAGAGAGCAGATGTTGGAGACTGCGATGGACAAGATGCATTGCAGAGAGAAGAGGTTGAAGACTGGAGTGCATAAGGATCTTACAGAGAGCAGTTTGGTGACTTGGGTGCAGGACTCTTGCCGAGAGCAAAGGTTGGAGACTGGGGTGTAAAAAATCATTTCAGAGAGAAGAGGTTGGAGACTGGGTTTCTGAAGTCCTGTTACAGAGAGCAGAGGTTAGAAACTGGGTTGTAAAATTCCTGTTACAGAGAGCAGAGCTTGGAAACTAGTCTGCAAAAGGACTCTTACAGAGAGCAGAGTTTGGAGACTGGGTTGCAGAAGGGTCTTAGAGAGAGCAGAGGTAGTAGACTGAGATGCAGAAGGATCGTTGCAGAGAGAAGAGTTTTCAGACTGAGTTGCTGAAGGACTGTTGAAGAGAGCAGAGGTTGGAAACTGGGGTGAAGAAGGAGTGGTGCAAAGAGCAGAGGTTGGAGACTGGTGTGCAGAAGGACTGTTACAGAGAGCATAGTTTGGAGATTGGTTTGGAGAAGGATCCTACACAGAGCAGAGGTTAAAGAATCAGGTGCAGAAAGACTGATACAGAGAATACATGTTGGAGACTGAGGTGCAGAAGTAACGTTGCAGAGTACAGAGTTTGGAGACTGAGGTGCACAAGGATTGTTACAGAGAGCAGAGGTTGGAGACAGGGGTTCAAAAGTACTGTTGCAGAAAGCGGACTTTGAAGACTGGGGTGCAGAAGGACTGTAATAGAGAGCAGAGTTTTGATACTGGGTTGCAGAAAAACTTATACAGAAAGCAGAAATTGAAGTGTGAGGTGCAGATAGACCATTACTGAGGACAGAGGATGGAATCTGCAGTACAGGAGGACTGTTACAGAGAGCAGAGTTTGGAGACTTGGGTGGAGAAGGACTGTAAAAGAGAGCTGATGAAGGTAACTAGGGTGCTGAAGGACTGTTGCAGAGTGCAGAGTTTGGAGACTGGGATGCAGAAGAATTGTTGCGGAGAGCAGAGGTTGGAGACTGGGGTGCAGAAGAACTGTTACAGAGAGTAGAGGTTGGAGAGAGTGGTGCAGAAGGATCTTACAGAGAACAGAATTTGGACACTGAGATGCTGAAGGACTGTTGTAGAGATCAGAGGTTGGAGACTGGGGTGCAGTAGGATCATTGCAGACAGCAGAGGTTAAGGACTGGGGTGCAGAAGGTTCGTTGTAGAGAGCAGAGGGTATAGACTTGCGTGCAGAAGGCGTGTTACAGAGAGGAGAGGTTGGAGACTGGGGTGCAGAAGGACTGTTAAAGAGAGCAGATTTTGAAGACTGCGTTGCTGAAAAATCTTACAGATAGCAGAGGTTGGAGACTAAGGTCCTGGTGGACTGTTACAGAGAGCAGTGGTTGGAGACTGGGCTGCAGAAGGATCGTGGAGAGAAGAGGATTCAGACTGAGGAGCAGAAGGACTGTTACAGAAAGCAGAGGTTGTTAATTGGGGTGCAGAAGGACCGTTACAGGGAGCAGAGGTTGGAGACTACGGTATGGAAGGACTGTTACAAAGAGCAGAGGTGGGATACTTGGGTTCAAAAAGACTGTTACAGAAAGCAGAGGTTAGAGACTGAGGTGAAGAAAAATAGACACAGAGAGCAGAGGTTGAAGACTGGGGTTCAGAAGGACTGATATAGAAAGCAAAGGTTTGAGACTGGGATGCAGAAGGACGGTTACAGGGATCAGAGTTTAGTGAATGTGGTACAAAAGGACTGTTACAGAGAGCAGATATTGGAGACTGGGGAGCAGAAGGACTGTTGCAGAGGACAGATTTTGGAGACTGGGTTGCCGCAGGACCCCTGCAGAAAGCCGAGGTTTGCGACTAGGGTAGAGAAGGAATGTTAGAAAGAGCAGAGATTGGAAACTGGAGTGCAAGATCTTACAGAGAGCAGAGGTTCCAGACTGTGGTGCAGAAGGACTGTTGCAGAGAGCAGACATTGTAGACTGGGGTCCAGAAAGATCGTTGCAGAGAGCAGAGTTTGCAGATTGGGATGCAGAAGGCTGTTGCAGAGAGCAAAGGTTGGAGACTGAGGTGCAGAAAGACTGTTACAGAGAGCAGATGTTGGAGACTGGGGTTCAGATGAATCTTACAAAGAGCAGATGTCGGAGACTGAGGTGTGGAAAGATTTTAAGAGACAGCAGAGTTAGGAGACTGAGGTGTAGGAGGTTTGTTTAAGACAGCAGAGTTTTCAGACTGTGGTGCAGAAGGTCTGTTGCAGAGACCACTTGTTGGAGACTGGGGCATAGAAGGACTGTTGCAGAGAGCAGAGGTTGGAGTCTGGGGTTAAGAATGATTGTTGCAGAGAGAAGTGATTGAAGACTTGTGTGCAGAAGGAATGTTACAGAGAGAAGAGTTGCGAGACTAGGTTGGTGAAGGATCCCACAGAGAGCAGAGGTTTGAGATTGAAGTGCAGAAGTACTGTTACAGAGAGTATAGGTTGGAGACTGAGGTGCAGAAGGACCGTTGCAGAGAACAGAGTTTGCAGACTGAGGTGCAGAAGGATTGTTACAGAGAGCAGAGTTTGGAGACTGGGGTGCAGAAGGACTGTTGCAGAGAGCAGAGGTTGGAGACTGAAGTGCAGAAGGACAGTTGAAGAGAGCAGAGGTTGCAACTGGGGTGCAGAAGGATTGTTGCAGAGAGCAGAGGTTGGAGACTAAGGTGCAGAAGGACACTTAGAACAGAAGTTAGAGACTGGGGTGCACAAAAACTGATACAGAAACAGAGTCTCTAGTATCAGGTGCAGAAAGAACGTTACAGAGAGTAGAGGTTGGAGAATGCAGTACAGAAGGACTGTTTCAGAGAGCAGAATTTAGAGACTGTGGTTCAGAAAGACTGTTGTAGAGAGCAGACGTTGGAGACTGAGGTGCAGAAGTCCTGTTACATAGAACAGAGGTTGGAGATTGGGTTGCAGAAGGATCTTTGCAAATAGCAGATCTTGGAGACAGGGATGCAGAAGGATCTTACAGAGAACAGAAGTTGGAGACTGAGGTGCAGAAGGACTGTTGCAGAGATCAGAGGTTGGAGACTGGGGTGAAGTAGGATCATTGCAGAGAGCAGAAGATGGAGACTGGGATGAAGAAGGATCGTTGCAGAGAGCAGAGTTTGGAGACTGGGGTGCAGAAGGCCTGCTACAGAGAGGAGAGGTTGGAGACTGGGGTGCAGAAGGACTGTTATAGAGAGCAGAGTTTGGAGACTGGGTTGCTGAAGGATCTTACAGAGAGCAGAGGTTAGAGACTGATGTGCAGGTGTACTGTTACAGAGAGGAGTGGTTGGAGACTAGGGTGCAGTAGGATCATGAAGAGAACAGAGGTTTCAGTCTGAGGTGTAGAAGGACTGTTACAGGAAGCAGAGGTTGAAAATTGGCGTGCAGAAGGACCGTTAAAGAGAGCAGAGTTTGGAGACTGTGGTTTAGGACTTTTACCGAGAGCAGAGGTTGGAGACTGGGATGCAGAAGTACTCTTACAGAAAGTACAAGTTGGAGACTGAGGTGCAGAAGAATGGATACAGAGAAAAGACTTTGGAGACAGGGGTTCAGACAGGCTGATACAGAAAGCAGAGTTTGGAGACAGGGGTGTAGAAGAACCAAAACAGAGAGCAGAGTTTGGACACTGCTGTACAGAAGGACTGTTACAGAGAGCAGATCTCGGAGACTGGGGAGCAGAAAGACTGTTGCAGACAGAATAGGTTGGAGAATGAGGTGCAGAAGGACTGTTCCAGAGAGCAGAGTTTGGAGACTGGGGTTCATAAGGACTGTTACAGAGAGCAGAGTTTGAATACTGGGGTGCAGAAGGACTGTTACAGAGAGAAGAGGTTGGAGACTGGGGTTCAGATGGATCTAAGAGAGAGCAGAGTTTGGAGACTGGGGTTCAAAAAGACTGTTGCAGAGAGCAATTGTTGGAGACTGGGGTGAAGACGAATCGTTGCAGAGAGAAGAGGTTGGAGACTGGGGTGCAGAAGGCCTGTTACACCAAGTAGAGTTTGGAAACTGGGTAGCACAAGTCCTGTTACAGAGAGCAGAAGTTGGAGACTGTTGTGCAGAAGGAATGTTACAGAGTGCAGAGTTTAAAGACTGGGTTGCAGAAGAATCAAACAGAGGGCAGAGTTGGAAGACTGAGGTGCAGAAGGACTGTTACAGAGAGCATAAGTAGAAGAATGGGGTGCAGAAGGGTCGTTGCACAGAGCAGAGTTTTCAGACTCAGGTTCAGAATGACTGTTGCAGAGAGCAGATTTTAGAGCCTGGCGTGCAGAACGACTGTTGAAGAGAGCTGATGTTGGTAACTAGGGTCCAGAAGGACTGTTGTAGAAAGCAGAGGTTGGAGACTGGGGTGCAGAAGGACTGTTGCAGAGAGCAAAGCTTGGAGACTGAGGTGCAGAAGGACTGTTACAGAGAGCAGAGTTTGGAGACTTGGGTTCAGAAGGACAGTCTCAGAGAGCAGAGGTTAAATACAGGGGTGCCTAAGGATCTTACAGAGAGCAGAATATGGAGCCTGAGTTGCAGATGGACTGTTGCAGAGATCAGAGGTTGGAGACTGAGCTGCAGAAGGACTCTTACAGAGAGCAGAGGTTGGAAACTGGGGTACAGAAGGACTGATACAGAAAGCAGAGATTGAAGTCTGGGGTGCAGAAACACCGTTACAGAGAGCAGAGGTTGGATACTGCAGTACAGGAGGACTGTTACAGAGAGCAGTGGTTGAAGACTGGGGTGCAGAAGTACTGTAGCAGAGAGCAGATGTTGGTAACTAGTGTGCAGAAGGACTGATGCAGAGAGCAGCGTGTGGAGACTGGGGTGCAGAATGACTCTTGCGGAGAGCAGAGGTTGGAGACTGGGGTGCAGAAGGACTGTTACAGAGAGCAGAGTTTGGAGACAGAGGTGAGGAAAGATCTTACAGAGAGCACAATTTTAAGACTGGGGTGCAGAAGGACTGTAGCAGAGATCAGAGGTTGAAGACTGGGGTGCAGTAGGATCATTGCAGAGAGGAAAGTTTGGAGACTGGGGTGCAGAAGGATTGTTGCATATAGCAGAGGATGGAGAGTGGGGTGCAGAAGGCCTGCTACAGAGAGCAGAGTTTCGAGACTGCAGTGCAGAAGGCCTGTTAAAGAGAGGAAAGGTTGGAGACTGGGGTGCAGAAAAACTGTTACAGAGAGCAGAGTTTGGAGCCTGGTTTGCTGAAGGAACTTACAGAGAGCACATGTTAAAGACTGAGGTCCAGGTGGACTGTTACAGAGAGCAGTAGTTGGAGAATGGGGTGCAGAAGAATCGTGGAGAGCAGAGGTTTCAGACTGAGGTGCAGAAGTACTGTTACAGAGAGTAGAGGTTGGAGACAGAGGTGTAGAAGGACTGTTACAGAGAGCAGAGTTTAGAGACTGACTTGCAGAAGGACTGTTACAGAAAGCACAGGTTGAAGACTGAGGTGCAGAAGGATAAATACAAAGAGCAGAGTTTGGAGACTGGGGTTCAGAAGGACTGATTCAAAAAGCAGAGGTTGGAGACTGGGTTG
Organism: Ictidomys tridecemlineatus; assembly: GCF_052094955.1. Taxonomy (NCBI): domain Eukaryota; kingdom Metazoa; phylum Chordata; class Mammalia; order Rodentia; family Sciuridae; genus Ictidomys; species Ictidomys tridecemlineatus. Next base: position 33,927 of record NW_027522035.1, read on the forward strand.
CAGAAGTACCATTACAGAGAACAGAGGTTGGAAACTGCGGTACATAAGGTCTGTTACAGAGAGCATATCTCAAAGACTGGGGAGCAGAAGGACTGTTGCAGAGGACAGAGGTTTGAGAATGGGGTGGAGAAGAAATATTACAGAGAGGAGAGTTTGAAAACTGGAGTGCAGAAGGATCTTACAGAGAGCAGATGTAGAAAACTGTATTGCCGAAGGAATATTGCAGAGAGCAGACGTTGGAGACTGGGTTCCTGAAGGATCCTACAAAGAGCAGAGGTTGGAGACTGAGGTGCAGGTGTACTGTTACAGAGAGCAGTGGTTGGAGACTGAGGTGCAGAAGGATCATGCAGAGAGGAGAGGTGTCAGACTGAGTTGCAGAAGGAATGTTATAGAGAGCAGAGTTTGGAAACTGATATGTAGAGGTAGTGTTAATAAGACCAGTGTTTGCAGACTGAGGTGCAGAAGGACTGTTATAGAAAGGTTGTAGAAGGATCTTACAGAGAGCAGAGTTATGAGAATGAGGTGCAAACCAGTGTTTGGAGACTGCGGTATAGGAAAACTGTTACAGAGAGCACAGGTTGGAGACTAGGGTGTAGAAGGAAAGTTACAGAGAGTACAGGTTAAAGACTGAGGTGCAGAAGGATAGACACACAGAGAAGAGTTTTGAGGCTGGTGTTCAGAAGGACTGATACAGAAATCAAAGATTGGAGACTGGGTTGCCGAAGGACTGTTACAGAGAGCAAATGTTGGAGACTGGGGAGCAGAAGGACTGTTGCAGAGGACAGAGGTTGGAGACTGGAGTGCTGCAGGACACTTGAAGAAAGCAGAGGTTAAAGACTGGTTTCGAGAAGGAATGTTACAAAGAGCAGAACTTGGAAACTAAAGTGCAGATGGATTTTACAGAGAGCAGAGTTTGAAGACTATGGTGCAGAAGTACTTTTTCAGAGAGTAAAAGTTGGAGACTGGGGTCCAGAAGGATTGTTGCAGACAGCAGAGTTTGAGGACTGGGGTGCAGAAGTATGGTTCCAAAGAGCAGAGGTTGGAGACTGGGGTTCAGAAAGACTGTTGCAGAGAGAAGAGTTTGGAGACTGGAGTGCAGAAGGACTGTTAAAGAGAGCAGAGTTATGAGACTGAGGTGCAGAAGGACTATTGCAGAGAGAAGACGTTGGAGATTGGGCTGAAGAAGGACTGTGGCAGAGAGCAGAGGTTGGAGACTGGGCTGAAAAAGGACTGTTGCAGGGAGCAGATGTTGGAGACTGTGCTGCAGAAGAAATGCTGCAGAGAGCATATGTTGGAGACTGGGGTGCAGAAGGACTGTTAAAGAGAGCAGAGATTGGAGACTGGAGTTCAGATGGATCTTACAGAGAGCAGTGTTTGGAGACTGGGGTGCAAAAGGACTGTTGCAGAGAGCAGAGTTTGGAGACTGGGGGGAGAAGAATCGTTGCAGAGATAAGAGGTTGGAGAATGAGGTGCAGAAGGCCTGTTTCTGAGAGCAGAGATTGGAGACTGGCTTGCAAAAGTCCTGTTACTGAGAGCAGAGTTTGGAGACTGTTTTGCAAAAGGACTGTTACAGAGTGCAGTGTTTAAAGACTGGGTTGTAGAAGGATCTTACAGAGAGCAGAGTTATGAGAATGAGGTGCAAAGACTGTTACAGAGAGCAGAAGTAGGAGACTGGGGTGCAGAACGGTCTTTGCAGAGAGCAGAGTTTTAAGACTGAGGGGCAGAAGGACTTTTGCAGAGCGTAGATGTTGGAGACTGGGGTGCAGAAGGACTGTTGCAGACAGCATAGATTGGAGACTTTGGTGAAGAAGGATCGTTGCAGAGAGCAGAGGTTGGAGACTGGTGTGCAGAATCACTGTTACAGGAAGCAGAGTTGCAGAAGAATCTTAGAGAGAGCAGATTTTGCAGACTGATGTGCAGAAGGACTGTTACAGAGAGTAGAGGTTAGAGACTGATTTGCAGAAAGACCCTTGCAGAGAACAGAGTTTGGAGACTGAGGTGCAGAATGATTGTTACAGAGATCAGAGTTTGGAGAATCTGGTGCAAAAGAACTCTGTAGAGAGCAGACGTTAAAGACTGGGGTCCAGAAGGATCATTGCAGGAAGGAAAGTTTGGAAACTGGAGTGAGAAGTACTGTTGCAGAAAGCAGATGTTGGAGACTGGGGTGCAGAAGGACTGTTGCAGAGAGGAGAGTTTGGAGAATGTGGTGCAGAAAGACTGTTTAAGAGAGCAGAGTTTGGAGACTGAGGTTCAGAAGAACTGTTACAGAGAGTAGAGTTTGGAGACTGGGGTGCAGAAGGACTGTTACAGAGATCAGAGTTTGGAGAGTGGGGTTCATATGGATCTTACACAGCCAGTGGTTGGAGAATGTGGTGCAAAAGGACTGTTGCAGAGAGCAGAGGTTGGAGACTGAGGTACGTAAGTCCTGTTACAGAGAGCAGAGGTTGGAGCTTGGATTCGGAAGGACTCTTGCAGAGAGCAGAGTTTGGATACTGGGGTGAAGATGGATCTTACAGAGAGCATAATTTGAAGACTGAGGTGCAGAAGGACTTTTGCGGAGATCAGAGGTAGTAGACTAAAGTTCAGTAGGATCATTGCAGAGAGCAGAGGTTGCAGACTGGGTGCAGAAGGCCCGCTACAGAGAGAAGAGTTTGAAGACTGGCGTGAAGAAGGCCTGTTATAGAGAGGAGAGTTTGGAAACTGGGGTGCAGAAGGCCTGTTATAGAGAGCAGAGTTTGAAGACTGGGTTGCTGAAGAATCTTACAGAGAGCAGAGTTTGGAGACCACTTGCAGATGGACTGTTACAGAGAGCAGTGTTTGGAGACTTGGGTGCAGAAGGATCGTGCAGAGAGCAGAGGTGTCAGACTGAGGTGCAGTAGGACTGTTACAGAGAGCAGAGGTTGGAGAGTGAAATGTAGAAGGACTGTTACAGAGAGAAGCGTTTGGAGACTGAGGTGCAGAAAGACTCTTATAGAAATAAGTTTGTGGAAATTGGGGAGCAGAAGGACCGAAACAGAGACCAGAGTTTGGAGACTGCGGTATAGAAAAATTGTAACAGAGAGCTGAGGTGCAGAATAATAGATACAGAGAGCAGAGGTTTGAGACTGGGTTTTAGAAGGATCTACAGAGAGCAGAGGTTGGAGAGTGAAGTGCAGAAAGACTGTTACAGAAAGTAGAGGTTGGAGACTGAGGTGCAGACATACCGTTGC
>NW_027522036.1:0-37022 GCF_052094955.1 Ictidomys tridecemlineatus
GACTGGTTTGCAGAAGAACTGTTGCAGAGAGTAGAGTTAGGAGACTGAGATGCAGAAAGACTGTTAAAGATAGCAGAGTTTAGAGACTGGGGTGCAGAAGGACTGATACAGAGAGCAGAGTTTGGAGACAGGTGTGCAGAAGGCTGTTACAGAGAGCAGAGTTTTGAGACTGGGTGGCAGAAGGATGTTACATAGAGCAGAGGTTGGAGACTGAGGTGCAGATGAAATGTTACCGAGAGCAATGGTTGGAGACTGGGGTGCAGAAGGATTTTTGTAGGGAGCAGAAGTTGGAGACTTACATGCTGAAGGACTCTTGCAGACAACAGAGGTTTGAGAATGGGGTGCAGAAGGACCCTTGCAGAGAGCAGATGTTGGAGACTGAGGTGCAGAAGGATTGTTATAGTGAGCAGAGGTGTTAGACTGGGGTGAAGAAGGACTGTTATGAAGATCAGAGTTAAGAGACTGGGGTGCAAAAGGATCTTTCAGACAGAAGAGGTTGGAGACTGCGGTGCAGACGAACTGTTGCACAGAGCAGAGGTTTGAGACTGGGGTGCAGAAGAACTGTTACAGAGAGCAGAGGTTGGAAACCGTAATTCAGAAGGACTTATACAGAAAGCAGAGGTTTGAGACTGGGCTGCAGAAGGACTGTTACAGAGAACAGAGTTTGGAGACGGTGGTACAGAATGACTGTTACACAGAGCAGAGGTTGGAGACTGGGGAGTAGAAGGACTGATGCAGATAACAGATGTTGGAGTCTGGGTTGCAGCAGGACCGTTGAAGAAAAGCAGAAGTTGTAGACTGGGTTGGAGAAGGACTGTTGCAGAGAGCAGATGTTGGAGACTGGGGTGCATAAGGATCCTTGCAGAGAGCAGAGGTTGGAGACAGGGGTGTAGAAGGACGGTTGCAGAGAGCAGAAGTTGGATTCTGAGGTGCAGAAAAACAGTTACAGGGAGCAGAGGTTGGAGACTGAGTTGCAGAAGAATCATTGAAGAGAGCAGAGGTGGAGACTGGGCTTCAGAAGGATCGTTACAGAGAGAAGAGGTGGGAGACTGCGGTGCAGAAGGACTTTTACAGAGAGCACAGGTTGGAGACTGGGGTGCAGAAGGAATGTTGCAGAAACCAGAGGTTGGAGATGGGGTTGCAGAAGGATCTTACGTGGAGCAGAGTTTGGAGACTGAGGTGCAGAAGGACTGTTGCAGAGATCAGATGTTGGAGACTTGGGTGCAGAAGGACTGTTGCAGAAAGCAGATGTTGGAGACTGGGATTAAGAAGGATCCTTGCAGATAGCAGAGTTTGTACACTGGGGTGCAGAAGGACTGTTATACAGAGCAGAGTTTGAAGACTGAGGTGAAGAAGGACTGTTAAAAAGAGCAGATGTAAGAGACAGGTGTGCAGGACTGATACAGAGCAGAAGTTGAAGACTGAGGTGCAGAAGGACTGTTACACAGAGCAGAGGTTGGAGACTCAGGTGAAGAAGGATTATTGCAGAGATCAGAGTATTCAGACTGAGGTACAGAAGAACTATTGCAGGGAGCAGATGTTGGAGATTGGGGTGCACAAGGACTGTTGCAGTGAGCAGTGGTTGGAGACTGGGGTGCAGAAGTACTTTAGCAGAGAGCAGAGTTTGGAGACTGGGGTGCAGAAGGACTTTAGCAGAGAGCAGAGGTTGCAGACTGAGTTGCAGAAGGACTGTAACAGAGGGCAGAGTTTTGAGACTGTGATGCAAAACGAGTGATACAGAAAGCAGAGGTTGGATACTGGGGTGCATAAGGACCCTTACAGAGAACAGCGGTTTGAGACTGCGGTACAGAAGGACTGTTACAGAGAGCAGAGGTTGGAGACTGGGGTGCAAAAGAACTGATGTAGAGAACAGATGTTGGAGACTGGGGTGCTGAAGTATCATTGGGGCGAGTAGAGTATGGAGGCTATGGTGTAGAAGGTCTGTTGCAGAGAGCAGAGTTTGGAGTCTGCAGTGTAGAAAAACTTTTTCAGAGAGCAGACGTTGGAGACTGGGGTGCAGAAGGAATGTTGGTGGGAGCAGAGTATGGAGACTGGGGTCTAGAAATACTGTTGCAGAGAGCAGAGGTTGGAGACTGGGGTGTAGAAAGATTGTTTCAGAGAGCAGATGTTAAAGTCTGAGGTGCAGAAGGACCATTGCAGAAAGCAGAGGTTGGAGACTGGGGGTGCAAAAGGACTGTTGTAGAGAGCAGAGGTTGGAGACTGGGGTGCAGAATGATCGTTGCAGAGAGTAGAGTTTGGAGACTGGGGTTCTGAAGGCCTCTTACAGAGAGCAGAGTTTGGAGACTGGGGTACAGAAGGCCTGTTAGAGAGCAGAGTTTAGAGACTGGGTGCAAAAGAACTGTTACAGAGAGCAGAGTTTGAAGACTGAGTTTCAGAAGGGTCTTACAGAGAGCAGAGTTTGTAGACTGAGGTACAGAATGACTGTTACTAAGAGCAGAGGTAGGAGACTGGGTGCAGAAGGATTATTGCAGAGAGCAGAGATTTCAGACTGAGATACAGAAAAACGGTTGCAGAGAGCAGATGTTGTAGACTGGGTTACACAAGACTGTTACAGCGAGCACAGGTATGAGACTGGGGTGCAGAAGGATCGTTGCAGAGAGCAGAGGTTGGATACTGGGGTGCAGATGGACTGACACAGAGAGCAGAGTTTGGAGACTGGGGTGCAGAAGGCCTGTTACACAGAGCAGAGTTTGGAGACTGGGTTTCAGAAGGATCTTACAGAGAGCAGAGGTTGGAGACTGGGGTGCAGATGGACTGACACAGAGAGCAGAGTTTGGAGACTGGGGTGCAGAAGGCCTGTTACAGAAAGCAGAGTTTGGAGACTGAGGTGCAGAAGGACTGTTAACAGAGAGCAGAGGTTGAAGACTGAAGTGCAGAAGGACTGTTGCACAGAGCAGAGGTTTTAGACTGGGATGTAGAAGGACTGTTGCTGAGAGTAGAGGTTAGAGATTGGGGTCCAGAAGGACTGTAGCAGAGAGCCGAGGTTTGAGACTAAAATGCAGAAGGACAGTTAAACAGATCAGAGGTAGGAGACTGGGGTTCAGACGGAATGACACAGAAAGCAGAGGTTGGAGACTCGGGTGCAAAAGTCCATTACAGAGAGCAGAGGTTGTAGAATGCCATACAGAAAGACTGTTACAGAGAGCAAAGTTTGGAGACTGGGGTGGATAATGACTGTTGCAGAGAGCAGATGTTGGAGACTGGAGTACAAATGGACTGTTGCAGAGGGCAGAGAATGGAGACTGGGGTGCAGAAGGACTGTTGCAGAGAGCAGAGGTTGCAGACTGAGTTGCAGAAGGACGGTTACAGAGGGAAAAGTTTGGTGACTGAGGTTCAAACGACTGATACAGAAAGCAGAACTTGGATATAGGGGTGCATAAGGACCCTTACAGAGAACAGAGGTTTGAGACTGTAGTACAGAAGGACTGTTTCAGAGAGTGGAGGTTGGAGACTGGGGTGCTGAAGAACTGATGTAGAGAACAGAGTTTGGAGACTGAGGTGCAGAAGGATCGTTGGGGCGATCAGAGTATGGAGACTGGGGTGTAGAAGGACTGTTTAAGAGAGAAGAGGTTAGAGACTTGTGCACAGAAGGACTGTTGCATAGAGCAGAGATTGGAGATTGAGGCACAGAAGGACTGTTACAGAGAGCATAGTTTGGAGACTGGGTTGCAGATGGAGGATTACAGAGAGGGGAGTTTTCCGAATGAGGTACAGAAAAACTGTTGAACAAAGCAGATGTTGGAGACTGGGGTTCACAAAGAATGTTGCAGAGAGCAGAGGTTTGAGACTGGGGTGCAGAAGGTAGTTACAGAGAGCAGAGTTTGGAGACTGGGTTGCAGAAAGGCTTTTACAGAGAGCAGAGTTTGGAGACAGGGTTGCAGAAGGAATGTTGCGGAGAGCAGATGTTGGAGACTTGGGTTCAGAAGGACTGTTGCAGAAAGCAGAGTTTGGAGACTGAGGTGAAGAAAGAGTGTTGCAGGGAGCAGAGGTTAAAGACTGGGGTGCAGAAGGACAGTTACAGATAGCAGACTTTGGAGACTGGGTTTCAGTACGATCTTACAGAGAAAAAAGTTTGGAGACTGCGGTGCAGAAGGACTGTTAGAGAGAGTGGATGTTTGAGTCTGGGGTGCAGAAGGATCATTACAGAGAGCAGAGGTTGGAGACTGGGGTGCAGACGCACTATTACAGAGAGCATAGGTTTGATACTGGGGTGCAGAAGGAATGTTGCAGAGAGCAGAGGTAGGCGACTGGGGTTCAGACAGACTGTTGCTGAAAGCAGTGTTTGGAGACTGAGGTTTAGAAGGACTGTTACAGAGAGCAGAGGTTGGAATCTGGGGTGCAGAAGGACTGACAAAGAAAGCAGATGTTGGAGACTGGGGGGCAGAAGGACCGTTACAGAGAGCAGAGGTTGGAGACTCTGGTACACAAGGACTGTTACAGAGAGCAGAGGTTGGAGACTGGGGTGCAGAAGAACCAGTGCAGAGAGCAGAATTTGGAGATAGGTTCCAGAAGGACTGTTACAGCGAGCAGGGGTTGGAGACTGGTGTGCAGAATGATCTTACAGAGAGCAGAGGTAGGAGACTGGGGTGCAGAAAGACTGTTTTAGAGGTAAGAGCTAGGAGACTGGGGTGCAGAAGGATCGTTGCAGAGAGTAGAGCTTGGAGACTGGGGTGCAGAAGGCCTGTTTCAAAGAGCAGAGGTTGAAGACTGGGGTGCAGAAGGACTGTTACAGAGAGCAGAGTTTGCAGACTGGGTTTCAGAATGGTCTTACAGAGAGCAGAGGTAGGAGACAGAGGTACAGAAAGACTGTTACAGAGAGCAGAGTTTGGAGACTTGGGTACAGAGGAATTGTTGCAGAGAGCAGATTTTTCAGACTGAGGTACAGAAGAACTGTTGCAGAGAGCAGACGTTGGAGACTGGATTGCACAAGGACTGTTGCAGCGAGCAGATGTTGGAGACTGGGGTTCAGAAAGATCTTACAAAGAGCAGAGTTTGGAGACTGAGGTGCAGAAGCACTGTTACAGAGAGTAGAGGTTGGAGACTGAGCTGAGAAAGACCCTTGCAAAGAGCAGAGGATGGAGTCTGAGGTGAAAAAGGATAGTTACAGAGAGAAGAGGTTGGAGACTGGGGTGCGGAAAAACTTTTGCTGAGAGCAGAGGGTGTAGACTGGGGTGTAGAAGGACTGTTGCAGAGAGTAGAGGTTGGAGATTGGGGTCCATAAGGACTGTTACAGAGAGCAGTGTTTGGAGACTAAGGTGGAGAAGGACTGTTGCAGAGAGCAGATGCTGGAGACTGGGTTGCAAAAGGAAAGCTGTAGAGAGCAGAGGATGGAGACTGGGGTACAGAAGTATCCTTTGGGAGAGCAGTGTATGGATAATGGGGTGTAGAAGGATTGTTATAGAGAGCAGAGGTTGGAGACTAGAGTTTAGAAGGACATTTTCAGAGAGCAGACGTTGGAGACTTGGGTGAAGAAGAACTGTTGCATAGAGCAGAGGATGGAGACTGAGATGCAGAAGACGGTTACAGAAAGAAGAGTTTGAAGACTGGGGTGCAGAAGGACTGTAACAGAGAGCAGATGTTGGAGACTGGGGTGCAGAAGGATCGTTGCAGAGAGCAGAGTTTGGAGACTGGGGTTAAGAAGGATTGATAGAGAGAGCAGAGGTTTGAGACTGTGGTGCAGAAGGACTTTTACTGAGAGCAAAGTTTGGAGACTGGGGTGCAGAAGGACTTTTATAGAGAGCACAGGTTAAAGACTGAGGTGCAGAAAAACTGTTACAGAGAGCAAAGTTAGGAGACTGGGGTGCAGAAGGAGTGTTGCAGAGAGCATAAGTTGGAGACTGAGGTGCAGAAGGACCCTTACAGAGAGCAGAAGTTGGAGACTGGTGTGCAGAGGAGTGTTACAGAGAGCAGAGGTTGGAGACAAGTGTGCAGAAGGATCTTACAGGGAGCATAGGTTGGAGACTGAGGTTCAAAAGAACTGTTGCTGAGAGCAGAGGTTGAAGACTGGGATGGAGAATGATCATTGAAGAGAGAACAGTTTGGAGACTGGTCCCAAAAGGCCTGTTACATACAGCAGAGTTTGGAGACTGGGGTGAAGAAGACCTGTTACACAGAACAGTTCTTGGAGACTGGGGTGCAGAAGGACAGTTACAGAGATCAGAGTTCGAAGACTGGGTTGCAAAAGAATATTATAGAGAGAAGAGGTTAAAGAATGAAGTACAGAAGGACTGTTAGAGAGAGCAGATGTTTGAGACTGAGGTGCAGAAGGATCGTTGGAGAGAGCAGTGTTTGGAGACTGCAGTGCAGAAGGACTGATACCAAAAGCAGAGGTTTCAGACTGGGGTGAAAAAAGACCCTTACAGAGAACAGAGGTTGGAGACTGAAAGACTCTTACAGAGAGCAGACGTTGGAGAATGGGGTGCAGAATGACTGTAGTAGAGAAAAAAGGTTGGAGACTGGTTTACAGAAGGACCATTGCAGAAAGTAGAGGTTGGAGACTGTGTTTCAGAAGGATCTTACAGAGAGCAGAGTTTTGACACTGAGCTGCAGAAGGACTGTGGCAAAGAGAAGAGGTTTAAGATTGGGGCGCTTAAGGATTGTATCAGAGAGCAGAGGATGGAGTCTGAGGTGCAGAAAGACTGTTACAGAGTGCACAGTTTAGAGACTGTGGTGCAGAATGACTGATACAGAAAGCAGAGTTAGGAGACTGGGGTGCAGAAGGACCCTTACCGAGAGCAGAGGTTTGAGATTGCAGTACAGAAGGACTGTTAAAGATAGCAGAGGTTGGAGACTGGGGTGGAGAAGGACTGTTCCAAAGAGCAGAGGATGGAGACTGGGTGCAGAAGGACTCTTGAAGAAACCAGAGTTTGAAGACTGGTTGCAGAAGGACTGTTTCAGAGAGCAGAGGTTGCAGACTGAGGTGCAGAAGGACTGATATAGAAAGTAGAGGTGGCAGACTGGGTTGCAAAAGGACCCTTACAGAGAACAGAGGTTGGAGACTGCAGTACAGAAGTACTATTGTAGAGAACAAGGTTGGAGACTGGGGTGGAGAGGTTCCAATGCATAGAGCAGAGGTTGGAGACTGGGGTGCAGAAGGAATGTTACAAAAAGCACAGGTTGGAGACTGAGGTGTAGAAGGAGTGTTACAGAGAGCAGAGTTTGGAGACTGGGTTGCAGAAGGGTCTTACAGAGAGCAGAGGTAGTAGACTGAGGTGCAGAAAGATCGTTGCACAGAGAAAAATTTTTTGACAGATAGCAGAGGTTGGAGACTAAGGTGCTGGTGGACTGTTACAGAGAGCAGTGGTTGGAGACTGGTGTGCAGAAGGATGGTGGAGAGAAGAGGTTTCAGACTGAGGTGCAGAAGGACTGTTACAGAAAGCAGAGGTTGTAAATTGGGGTGCAGAAGGACCGTTACAGGGAGCAGAGTTTGGAAACTACAGTATAGAAGGACTGTTACAGAGAGCAGAGGTGGGATACTTGGGTTCAGAAGGACTGTTACAGAAAGCACAGGTTGGAGACTGAGGTGAAGAACGATAGACACAAAGAGCAGAGGTTGGAGACTGGGGTTCAGAAGGACTGAGCAGAAAGCAGAGGTTGGAGACTGGTGTGCAGAAGGACCGTTACAGAGAGCAGAGTTTGGTGAATGCGGTACAGAAGGACTGTTACAGAGAGCAGATATTGGAGTCTGGGGAGCAGAAGGACCGGTGTAGAGGACAGATTTTAGAGACTGGGTTGCCGCAGGACCCTTGCAGAAAGCCGAGGTTGGCGACTAGGGTAGAGAAGGAATGTTAGAAAGAGCAGAGTTTGGAAACTGGTGTGCAGAAAGATCTTACAGAGAGCAGAGGTTGGAGACTGTGGTGCAGAAGGACTGTTGCAGAGAGCAGACTTTGGAGACTGGGGTCCAGAAAGATCCATGCAGAGAGCAGAGTTTGCAGACTGGGATGCAGAAGGCTGTTGCAGAGAGCAAAGGTTGGAGACTGAGGTGCAGAAGGACTGTTACAGAGAGCAGATGTTGGAGACTGGGGTTCAGATGGATCTTACTGAGAGCAGATGTCGGAGACTTAGGTGCAGAAGGACCATGACAGAGAGAAGAGGATGGATTCTGCAGTACAGGAGGACTGTTACAGAGAGCAGAGTTTGGAGACTTGGGTGGAGAAGGACTGTAAAAGAGAGCTGATGTTGATAACTAGGGTGCCGAAGGACTGTTGCAGAGAGCAGAATTTGGAGACTGGGGTGCAGAAGAACTGTTGTGGAGAGCAGAGGTTTGAGACTGGGGTACAGAAGGACTGTTACAGAGAGCAGAGTTTGGATAGAGCGGTGCAGAAGGACTGGTAAAGAGAGCAGATTTTGAAGACTGGGTTGCTGAAGGATCTTACAGAGAGAAGAGGTTAGAGACTGATGTGCAGGTGTACTGTTACAGAGAGCAGTGGTTGGAGACTAGGGTGCAGTAGGATCATGCAGAGAGCAGAGGTTTCAGTCTGAGGTGTAGAAGGACTGTTACAGGAAGCAGAGGTTGAAAATTGGCATGCAGAATGACCGTTAAATAGAGCAGAGTTTGGAGACTGCGGTTTAGGACTGTTACTGAGAGCAGAGGTTGGAGACTGGATTGCAGAAGGCCTCGTACAGAGAGCACAAGTTGGAGACTGAGGTGCAGAAGGATGGATACAGAGAACAAATGTTGGAGACGGGTTTCAGACAGGCTGATACAGAAAGCAGAGGTTGGAGACAGGGGTGTAGAAGAACAGAAACAGAGAGCAGATTTTGGACACTGCGGTACAGAAGTACTATTACAGAGAGCAGATCTCGGAGACTGAAGAGGAGAAAGACTGTTGCAGAGAGAATAGTTTGGAAAATGAGGTGTAGAAGTCCTGTTTCAGAGAGCAGAGTTTGGAGATTTGGGTTCAGAATGACTGTTACAGAGAGCAGAGTTCGAAGACTAGGGTGCAGAAGAACTGTTACAGAGAGCAGAGTTTGGAGACTGGGGTTCAGATGGATCTTATAGAGAGCAGAGTTTGAAGACTTGGGTGCAAAAGGACTGTTGCAGAGAGCAGATGTTTGAGCCTGGGGTGGAGACGAATTGTTGCAGAGAGCCGAGGTTGGAGACTGCGGTACAGAAGGACTGTTACAGAGAGCAGATCTCGGAGTCTTGGGAGCAGAAAAACTGTTGCAGAGGATAGAGGTTGGAGACTGGGGTGGAGAAGGAATGTTACAGAGAGCAGAGTTGGGAAACTGGAGTGCAGAAAGATCTTACAGAGGGCAGAGTTTGGAGACTGTGGTGCAGAAGGACTGTTACAAAGAGCCAAGTTTGGAGACTGGGGTGAAGAAGGACTGTTACAGAGAGTAGAGTTTGGAGACTGGGGTTCAGATGGATCTTACAGAGAGCAGAGTTTGGAGACTGGGGTTCAAAAAGACTGTTGCAGAGACAAGAAGTTGGAGACTGGGATGGAGAAGAATCGTTGCAGAGAGCCGAGTTTGGAGACTGGGGTGCAGAAGGCCTGCTACAGAGAGAAAAGTTTGGAGACTGGCCTGCAGAAGGCCTGTTACAGACAGAAGAGGTGGGAGACTGGGGTGCAGAAGGACAGTTATAGAGAGCAGAGTTTGGAGACTGGGTTGCTGAAGGTTCTTACAGAGAGCAGAGGTCGTAGACTGAGGTGCAGGTGGACTCTTACAGAGAGCAGTGTTTGGAGAGAGGGTTGCAGTAGTTTCGTGAAGAGAGCAGAGGTGTCAGACTGAGGTTCAGTAGGACTGTTACAGAGAACAGAGTTTGGAGACTGAGGTTTAGAAGCACTGTTACAGAGAGCCGAGTTTGGAGATTGAGGTGTAGAAGGACTGTTACAGAAAGCAGAGGTTGGAAATTTGGGTGCAGAAGGACTGTTACAGAAACCAGAGATTGGAGACTGCGGTATAGAAAAACTGTTACAGAGAGCAGAAGTTAAAGACTGATGTGCACAAGGAATGTTAAAGAGAGCAGAGTTTGGAGACTGGGTTGCAGAAGGATCTTACATAGAGCAGAGGTTGGAGACTGAGGTGCAGAAGAAATGTTACAGAGAGCAGAGGTTGGAGACTGGTGTGCAGAAGGACTGATACCGAAAGCAGAGGTGAAATACTGGGGTCCAGAAGGTTGGAGACTGGGGTGCGGAAGGATTTTTGCAGGGAGCATAGTTTGGAGACTGACATGCTGAAGGACTTTTGCAGACAACTAAGGTTGGATAATGGGGTGCAGAAGGACCGTTGCAGAGAGCAGATGTTGGAGATCGAGGTGCAGAAGCATTGTTACAGAGAGCAGAGGTTGGAGACTGGGGTGAAGAAGAACTGTTACGGAGATCAGAGTTTGGAGACTGGGGTGCAGAAAGATCTTTCAGAGTGCAGAGGTAGGAGACTGCGGTGCAGATGAACTGTTTCACAGAGCAGAGGTTTGAGACTGGGGTGCATAAGGACTGTTACAGAGAGCAGAGTTTCGAGACTTTGTTGCAGAAGGATCTTACATAAAGCAGAGGTTGGAGACTGAGGTGCAGAAGAAATGTACCCAGAGCAGAGTTTGGATACTGGGGTGCAGAATGACTGTTACAGATTGCAGAGTTCGGAGAAGGGGTTGCAGAAGGATCTTACTCAGAGCAGAGGTTGGAGACTGAGGTGGAAAAAGACTGATATAGAGAGCAGAATTTGGAGACTGGGGTGCAGATGGATCATGGCAGAGAACCGAGTTTTCAGACTGAGGTGCACAAGGACTGTTGGAGATTACAGAGGTTGTAGACTGGGGTGCAGAAGAATCTTTGCAGAGAGCAGAGGTTTGAGACTGGGGTGCAGAAGGACTGTTAGAGAGAACAAAGGTTGGAGACTGGGGTGCAGAAGGCCTGTTATAGAGAGCAGAGTTTCGTGAAAGGATGCAGAACGACTGTTACAGAGGGCAGAGTTTGGAGACTGGGTTGCAGAAGGATCTTACCGAGAGCAGAGGTTGGAGACTGGGATGCAGAAGGACTGTTGCAAATTGCAGAGATGGGAGAATGAGGTGAAGAAGGACTGTTGCAGGGTGCAGGCTTTGGAGACCTGGGTTCAGAGGACTGTTGAAGAGAACAGAATTTCGAGACTGAGGTGCAGAATAACTGTTACAGAAAGCAGAGTTTGGAGACTGGGCTTCAGAAGGACTGATACAGAAAGCAGAGGTAAGAGACTGGGGTGCAGGAAGACCATTGCAGATAGCAGAGTTCGGAGACTGCCATACAGAAAAACTGTTACAGAGAGCAGACGTTGGAGAATGGTTTATAGAAAAACAGTTTCAGAGTGCAGATGTTGGAGACTGGGGTTCAGAAGAACTGTTGCTGAGAGCAGATTTTTGGAGACTGGGGTGCAGAAGAACTGTCGCAGATAGCAGAGTTTGGAAATGAGGTGCAGAAGGACTGATACAGAAAGTAGAGGTTGTAGACTGGGGTGCAGAAGGACTGATACAGAAAGCAGAGTTTGGAGACTGGAGTGCAGAAGGATTGTTACAGAGAGAAGAGTTTGAAGACTGCGGTACAGAAGGACTGTTACAGAGAGTAGAGGGTGGCGACTGGGGTGCAAAAGGAGTGTTGCAGACAACAGAGTTTGGAGACTGAGGTGAAGAAGGACTGTTACAGAGAACAGAGTTTTATAAAAGGTTGCAAAAGGATCTTACAGAGGGCAGAGATTGTAGACCAAGGTGCAACCGGACTGTTACAGAGAGCAGATGTTGGAGACTGGGGTGAAGAAAGATTGTTATAGCGAACAGACTGGGGTGCAGAAGGCCTGTTACGGAGAGGATTGTTGGGAGAAGGTGTGCAGAAGGACTGTTACAGAGGGCAGAGTTTGGAGTCTGGGTTGCAGAAGGTACTTACAGAGAGCAGTTGTTTGAGAGTGAGGTTCAGAGGGACTGTTACAGAGAGTAGATTTCGGAGACTGAGGCACAAAAAAGATTGTTACAGAGAGCAGAGTTTGGAGACTGGGGTGCAGAAGGACTGTTTCAGATACCAGAGGTTGGAGACTGGGGTATACAAGGAATGTTGCAAAAACCAGAAGTTGGAATCTGGGGTGCTGAAGGACTGTTGCAGAGAGCAGATGTAGGAGGCTGAGATGCAGAAGGACTCTTACAAAGAGCAGAGGTTTGTGACTGGGATGCAGAAGGACTGATACAGAGAGCAGAGTTTCGATACTGGGGTGCAGAAGGCCTGTTACAGAAAGCAGAGGTTGGAGACTGGGTGCAGAAAAGGTCTTAGAGAGAGCAGAGTTTGGAGACTGGGTTGCAGAAGAATCTTACATAGAGCAGAGTTTGGAGACTGAGGTGCAGAAGGACTGTTACAGAGAGCAGAGTTTGGAGCCTGGGGTGCTGAAGGATCGTTGGAGACAGCAGAGTTTCCGAACTGAGGTGCAGAAGGACTGTTGCAGAGATCAGATTTTGGAGACTTGGGTGCAGAAGGACTGTTGCAGAGACCAGATATTGTAGACTGGGATGCAGAAGGATCGTTGCAGAGTACAGATGTTGGACACTGGGGTGCAGAAGGACTGTTACACAGAGCAGAGTTTGAAGACTGAGGTGAAGACGGACTGTTACACTGAGCAGATGTGGGAGACAGGGGTGCAGAACTGATACAGAGCAGAAGTTGGAGACTGAGGTACAGAAGAACTGTTACGGAGAGCAGAGGTTGGAGACTCAGGTGCAGAAGGATTATTGCAGAGAGCAAAGTTTTCAGAATGAGGTACAGAAGAACTGTTGCAGAGAGCACATGTTGGAGATTGGTTTGCACAAGGACTGTTGCAGCGAGCAGAGGTTGGACACTGGGTTGCAGAGGGATTGTTGCAGAAAGCAGAGGTTGAAGACTGGGGTGCAGAAGGACTGATACAGACAGCAGAGTTTCGAGAATGTAGTGCAAAAGGACTGATACAGAAAACAGAGGTTGAAGAATGTGGTGCAGAAGGACCCTTACAGAGAACAGAGTTTGGAGACTGCAGTACAGAAGGACTGTTACAGAGAGAAGAGGTTTTAGACTGGGGTGCAGAATAACTATTGTAGCGATCAGAATTTGAAGACTGGGGTGCAGTAGGACCATTGCAGAAAGCAGAGGCTGGAGACTGTGTTTCAGAAGGATCTTACAGAGAGAAGAGATTGTACACTGAGGTGCATAAGGACTGTTGCAGAGTGCAGAGGTTGGAGATTGGGGTGCAGTAGGACTGTTGCAGAGAACAGAGGTTGGAGTCTTAGGTACAGAAGGACTGTTAAAGAGAGCAGAGGTTGGAGACTGGGGTGCAGAAGGATCGTTGCAGAGAGCAGAGGTTGGAGACTGGGGTGCTTAAGGCCTGTTACAGAGAGCAGAGTTTGGAGACTGGGGTGCAGAAGGACTGTTACAGATAGCACAGTTTGTAGACTGGTGTGCAGAAGGATACTATAGAGAGCAGAGTTTGGAGACTGAGGTGCAGAAGGATTGTTGCAGAGAGCAGAGTTTTCAGACGTAGGTGCAGAAGGACTCTTGCAGAGAGCAGTTGTTCGAGAGTGGGGTGCAGAAGGACTCTTTTAAAGAGCAGAACTTGGTGACTGGGGTGCAGAAGGAATCTTGCAGGGAGCAGAGGTTGGAGACTGGGTTGCAGAAGGACTTTTACAGAGAGTAGTGTTTGGAGACTGAGGAGCAGAAGAAACGTTGTAGAGGGCAGAGGTTGGAGACTGATGTCCAGACGGATTGTTACAGAGATCAGAGGTTGAAGACTGGAGTGCAGAAGAAGTGTTACAGAGAGCAGAGTTTGGATATTGGGGTGCAGAAGAACTGTTACCGAGAGCAGATGGTGGAGACTGGGGTGCAGAGGACTGTTGCAGAGAGCAGAGTTTGGAGACTGAGTTGCAGAAAAACTGTTACAGCATGCAGAGTTTGGAGACTGGGGTGAAGAAGTAATGTTACAGGGAGCAGAGGTTGGAGACTGGGGTTCTAAGGATCATTGCAGAGAGCAGATGTTATAGACTGGTGTGCAGAAGTATCTTACAGAGAGCATAGGTGTGAGACTGAGCTGCATAAGGACTGTTACAGAGACCAGTGCTTGAAGACTGAGGTGCAGAAGAATCATTGCAGAGAGCAGAGGTTGGAGACTGAGGTGCAGAATGATCGATGAGGAGAGCAGAGGGTGGAGACTATGGTGGAGAATGATACTTACAGAGAGCAGATTTTGAAGACTGGGGTGCAGAAAGACAGTTACAGAGAGCACAGGTTGGAGACTGGGGTGCAGAAGAAATGTTGCAGAGAGTAGAGGTTGTAGACTATTTTGCAGAAGGACTGTTACAGAGAGCAGAGGTTGTAGACTGAGGTGCAGAAGGACTGTTACAGAGAGCAGAGGTTTGAGACTGGGGTACAGAAGAACTGATACAGAAAGCAGACTTTGCAGACTGTGGTGCAGAAGGACTGTTGCAGAAAACAGAGTTTGGAGACTGGGGTGCAGAATTACTGATGCAGAGAGCTGAAGTTGGAGATTTAGATGCCTAAGTTTGTTACAGAGAACAGAGGTTGGATACTGGGGTGCATATGGACTGTTACAAAGAGCAGAGGTTGAAAATTAAGGTGCAAAAGAATCTTAAAGAGAGCAGAGCTTGGAAACTAGGGTGCAGAATAACTGTTACATATAGTAGGGGTTGGAAACTGAGGTGCAGAATGATCGTTGCAGAGAGAAGAGGTTGGAGACTGGAGTGCAGAAGGCCCATTGTAGAGAGCAGAGTTTGGAGCCTGGGGAGAAGTAGGATCATTGCAGAGAGCAGATGTTGGAGACTGGGGTGCAGAAGGTCTGTTACAGAGTGCAGAGTTTGGAGACTGAGGTGTAGAAATACTGTTACAGAGAGCAGAGTTTGGAGACTTGGTTGCAGAATGATTGTTGCAGAGAGCAGAATTTTCAGACTTAGGTGCAGAAGGACTGTTGCAGAGAGCAGATGTTCGAGAGTTGGGTGAAGAACGACTCTTTCAGAGAGCAGAACTTGGAGACTGGGTTGCAGAAGGATTCTTGCAAGGAGCAGAGGTTGGTGACTGGGGTGTAGAAGGCCTGTTACAGATATCACATTTTGGAGACTGGGTTGCAAAAGGATATTATGGAGAGCAGAGTTTGGAGACTGAGGTGCAGAAGGACTGTTACAGAGAGCAGAGGTTGGAGACTGGGTTGCAGAATGATTGTTGCAGAGATCAGAGTTTTCAGACTTCGGTTCAGAAAGACTGTTGCAGAAAGCAGATGGTCTAGAGTGGGGTGCAGAAGCACTCTTTCAGAGAGCAGAACTTTGAGACTGGAGTGCAGAAAGATTCTTGCAGGTAGCAGAAGTTGGAGACTGGGGTGCCGAAGGCCTGTTACAGATATCACAATTTGGAGTCTGGTGTGCAGAAGTATATTATAGAGAGTAGAGTTTGGAGACTGAGGTGCAGAAGGACTGTTACAGAGAGCAGAGGTTGGAGAATGGGGTGCAGAATGATTGTTGCAGAGAGAAGAGTTTTCAGACTGAGGTGCAGAAGGACTGTTGCAGAGAGCAGATGTTCGATACTGGGGTGCAGAAAGAGTGTTTCAGAGAAAAGAACTTGGAGACTGTGGTGGAGAAGGATTGTTTCAGGGAGCAGAGGTTGGAGACTTGGGTGCAGAAAGACTGTTATAGGGAGCAGAGGTTTTAGACTGGGGTGCAGAAGGCCTGGTACAGAGAGCAGAGCTTTGACACTGTGGTGCAGAATGATTGCTGATAGCTGGTGGGGCTCCTTCTGGACCCCTTATTTTCCGCATAGTCCATCATACCTCTCTCCTCACCCTGCTCTCTTTTGGCTTTATGAGCACCTGTGACTTCCACAGTCACTCTAAGCTATGACTCCCAGGCCTATCTCTTGTGAACCTTTCCTGCTGCCTCCTGGAATCTCTTTGGGGAGACCCTGCAGGTACCCAGAATCCAGGCCCAACCTTTTTCCCTCCTTTCCTCTCCCCAGACACGCTCCTTCTCATTTTTTTTATGTTTTAATGAGTGATCCCACTGCCACTTAGCTACCCCACAAACCAGGTGCCCTCTTGCGTCCTCGTCACCAGGACTTTAAAGTGCTTTACCCAGGGCTCCTCTTCAGAGCTTTTCCCCAAGCTCCAAATGTCACATCTTCAGTTACCAGATATTTCCTTTTAATCTTGTTTTGGCACCCGATTTTTCTCAGAGACTACATGAAGGTATTCTAACCAAAGCACATGGACTGTAGAGACTATTATGGCTTAGAAATAAGGTATCCCACCACCAAAAGCTCATGGTCAGCCACAGTAGCAGTGTTCAGAGGTGAAATGATTAGACTGTGAGACTTTTGACCTAATCTGTGGATCCATTCATTTTGTGAAACTGCACAACAAATTCTTTTATGTCAGATTTAAATTTTATTCTGAAGAGATAATTCGAAATGGTCACATATGTTTATGTAGGAAAATGTTCATTAAAATATTTATAGGACTGGAGATGATCTGAATGTTTATCCAAAGGGAAGAGATTAAGTTTACTTAAGAGAGATGTTTATTGATCATCTCAATAGATGCAGAAAATGCATTTAACAAAATATAGCACCCCTACCTGTCAAACAGTAGAAACACTAGGGACAGAAGGAACTTTGTAAAAGCATTGTAAAAGCTATCTATCCTAAACCAAAGGCAGCATCATTCCAAGTGGAGAAAGGTTGAAAGCATTCACTCTAAA
The DNA here is from genome assembly GCF_052094955.1 of Ictidomys tridecemlineatus. NCBI lineage: Eukaryota > Metazoa > Chordata > Mammalia > Rodentia > Sciuridae > Ictidomys > Ictidomys tridecemlineatus. The sequence goes on from NW_027522036.1 coordinate 16,700, forward strand.
AACTGGAAGAAGACAGGGTGCCCCCTCTTTCACCACTTCTATTCAATTTCATCCTTGAAATTGCCAGAGCCATTGGACAAAAGAAAGAAATTAAAGGTATACAAATAGGTCAAGAAGAATTCAAATCTCACTCTTTGCTGATAGGATCATGTCATCTTCTTAAATTTTTATTAGAGCATAATAGTTATACATAGAATTTGGGTTGATTTGGAAAAGATCCTATGTGCATGGAATCTGATTTACTCCATTCAGTCCCCACCCCCCATCTCCCTCCCCTTCCCGCCTCCATTCTCCTTTCTCTACTGATCTTTATTTGGGTCATTCATCTGTTAATTTCTGACTGGTGCTTTCTACATATACATACAGGTGCAGTCCCCTGTGGTAGACTTCCATGTGCACATAACATGATCTGCATAAAGACCTTTCACATTTCCTCCCTTCCCAAACCTCTCCGCCCTCTCATTCTCCTTCTACTCTACTGATCTTCCCTGTATACTAAAGATAGCCAGTCCAACCCCACTTCATCAACTTCTTTCCTCTATTTTGCTCTGGCCCTGATAATTTCAGCATTGTACAGGAATAGTTAACTTCTGCCTTTCTGAACACAGAGATCAAGATTGATGTAAAATGAGAAAAACTCTACATTGGAAAACACTGAAGGCAACACCGACTGCTTCTGCAGATGATGACTCTGCTTTGTAAATTTTTTTCTTAACATTTGCAATGAAAATGAACTTCTCCAAAAATCCTATGTTTACATAAAAGACAAGAGGAGACAGAGATTACTGAGACAGTGAGAAATGACTTCACACCATGATGAGGTCGAATGGCTTTCTGTTGGCTTCTAGCAATTCTCTGGTTACTCCCACCCACCATCACCCCTGCAAATGTGTGCGGCTCCATGGGTCTGATTCTCTGAGACTAGTCCCACAGGTTATCAGTCTCCAGGCTGCTTTTCATTTGATATTATTTGCCATGTTGCTGCAGATTAACAAGCCTGTTTGGGCTGCTCTACGTCCATTTTCATCATGGTCTCTTTTTCTCTGTTTTGTAGCTATGACAACATTGGAAATGAGCAATCAATCATTTGTTACTGAATTCATCTTCTTGAAATTTTCCAACCACTTCAACCTACAGGTTTGGTTCTTCGTGCTCTTTCTGGTCATTTACCTGACCACTCTCCTGGGGAACATGCTCATAATAGTGACCACCAAGGTCAGTCCTGCTCTCCACACTCCAATGTACTTTTTCCTCAGCAATTTGAGCTTCTTGGACGTCTGCTAAACATCCACCACCCTCCCAGTACTGCGGTGAACTTCTTCTGGGAGAAGAAGGCCATTTCTTATGAGGGCTGCCTTTCCCAGATCTTCTTCTTGGTGACAAGTGCTGGCACAGAAGGCGTCTTACTGGATGTGTGGCCAGTATGACTGCTGTGTGGCCACCTGCCGTCCTCCTCAGTACCCAGTCATCTTGAGTGTGAAGGTCTGTGTTAGCCTGGTGACTGGGTCCTGGCTGTGTGGGCTCGTGAAATTAGTCACACACACAGTGCTGGCCATCACACTCACTCTGTGTGGGCCCCAGCAGTTCCGCCACTTTCTCTGTGACACCCCATTGGTCCTGAAGCTCTCTTGCTCAGAAACCTCTGTCAACGAGTCTGCACTCCACGTTGTCAGTGCCACCATGAACCTGAGCCCCTGCCTCTTCACTGCAGGCTCCTACACACTCTTCATGGCAGCCATCTTGGGGATTCCCTCTGCCCAGGGCAGGAGGAAGGCCTTCTCCACCTGTGCATCCCCCCTCACTGTCGTGGAGGTCTTCTATGGAACAGCCAACTTCCACTATGACAGGCCCAGAGAAGGCTGGACACGGACACCCTGGTCTCTGTGCTCTTCTGTGTGGTGACCCCCATGTTGAAGACCATCATTCACAGCCTGAGAAGCAACGAGGTCAAGAATGCCCTGAGGAAGCTTGCTGGGAGACAGACTATATAGTGAGATTAGAACTAGATGATGGTTTCATTCTAGGAAATGTCTTAGTTGTAGAAATATGTGCACTCTTCAGCAGCAATTAAAAGAGTGCTCTCTCCATACACAGTATCTCATGACCACTGTGGTGCCCCTCCAACCAGGGGAAGCACACTGTGCTAAGTATGTGACACATTGTGACCTCACCTGGGTTCTCTAATACACAGGTATTTCAGAATATTTTTATTACTTTTCTCTCCAAATAAAGCCTATACCCAAAGCAGTCAATCTCTTTCCCCAAATATTTCAGCTCTAGCCAACACTAGTGAATGTGAAGTGTTATGTGCAATGTGACTTTGTCTTGCATTTTCCTAATGGATCTTGATTCTAAGTTTTAAATAAACACAATTTCTGTGTTTCTCCTTCACATGTGGAAAAACCCATGTATACACTCGAGTTTCTGTGGATATTTTTAATGAAGTAATACCATATACGCCATATACGCCTTTTTTATCTGACTTCTTTCACTTAGGATGTTTGCAATTTTCAGGTATATTGTAGCTTGTATTAGTGTTTAGTTTACTCCTCCTTATTGTGACTGATTTACATCTTATGAAAATGCCACATTTCTTTGTTCATTTCCCACTGGATAGTAATTTTTACTTTGTGTCTGTGAGGGTGTCGTACTGCAGATTGAACCCAGAGCCTCCTGCACACTAAACAATGTTCTACCACTAAGCCAAAGCCCAACCCTTTTAAAAATTTTGTTTTGAGACTGGGTCTTGCAAATTTGCCCATGTTGTCTCTGAATTTGTGATCCTCCTGCCTCAGCTTCTTGAGTAGATAGATTACAGACCTGCCTGGTCATTTTCACTTTTTGACTAATATGAATAAGATTCGTATATATAATATGAACATTATATATAATATGAACATTATATGAACATTCATGTACAAATCATTGGTGGACAACTTTTTATTTATCTTGAGTTTCTAAGTAGGAGTGGAAGAGGTGGATCATTAACTCCATATTTAACTTTCTGAAAAAGTTCCAGATCATTTTCATACCAGTGGAATCAGCTTACCTTATTATTAAGAGTGGTGAATAAAGCTTCTGATTTCCTCACTCCCTTAACAACACATCATTATCATTCCTTTTATTGTGAAGACCCTGGAATGTGTGAAGTGCTTCATCAAATGTGCTTTAGCTTTTCCTTTCCCTGATGGCTAATCATTTTTAGATCTTTTAGGAGTACTGTTAATGTGTCTCTCCTAAGCATGAGGAAAACCCCATTGTATTATGGGATATTTTAAGTTTTAGAGACTTACCTCTTTATCTAATACTTTTATTTTTATTTTTGTGCAGTAAAATACTACAAGACTTTCAAGCTTGTTGTCTTTTCTCCATCTGTGCCCGAAACAGTTGTTTGATGACTCTTTTTTTTCCCCTACTTTTAAACTCCATAGCAAACAATTTTTTCACGAGGTCATGAGTATCAGAAGGATCATAAAATTAAGGGGCACGAAGTCATACTGGGTTTGGTAAGGAATCAGCACTTAGCAGGAGTGGATTAGCTGAAGATAGTGGGGATGCTTTTTAATATTGTGGCTTCTGATATCTGTCCATCTGGCAAAGAATATAACATGAAATAAAAACTTCATATGCTGTGAGAAATCCATCCCAATAAGTGTACAACCACCCTGACCCCTTCTCTCCCTAGCAGGAAGGGATAGAAGTGTTGAGGTTTCAGCCACCAACAACTTCTTAGCAGAAATCTCACTCTGAACTTCGCTCACCCACATCCCAGAAGAGAGAGGACGCTGATCTTCTCGCTGCATGCTGGGAACAGGTGATTGCCAAGACATTAATGAATCCAACAGCAAATTAACTTCTCTCCATTGTTGCAGTTGAACTCAAGCCGTTGCCCTTGAGTTGTGTTTGCACACTGAGGAGTCCCAGAGCAGCTGCAGAGGAAAGGCACGATGCATATTCCCAACAGGTCAGCCCCAGAACTCTATAAATGTCCATCACAGGAAAATGAATCGTGAGAGATCACAGGATTTTGACTCCTTCTTGAGGCCACAGATATGCGACAGGCAACTTTCGGAATAACAGGTCCGTTTTGTGGTGAATGGAGACCAACAGCCAGTTTTACCAAGAGCTTTCTTTGCAGCCCAGGTGCTAGTATGGAGAGCAGCAAGGGCCACACCAAAACCAGAAATCTACGCCTCTCTGTGAGAGTTGCTGGTAAATAGTTTATGTACCATCACAATTTTCAAAAACACTATCCCAGAATCAGGATACACCTACACCTTAAAAACATATTACAGAATATTGTACATATTTTCATTGCCATTTTGATGGCATTTATGTAAGGTAGCACCTTTTCTATGTGTGTCTAAGTTTGCACAATACTACTTGTAATGCCAGAGTAGAAATAACTTCACAGGTTATCACAAATCCTGAGGGATTTAGCATGATGCCTCCAGTACTGGAAGAAAACCCAAAACATAACCAGAAACCCTGGGATGCCTAAATTCCTTAAGTGAGATGATGTGTGTGGAAAATTACTTATGGTAAACAATAGATAATGCTAAGTGTTAATCCTCTGCTTTTGATGAGCAGGACAGAAAGGAATAATTTTTAGGGAGAAAGTATAGGGACACATTCCCATTATCATACTATATAGCATAACAATAGACCTACCACAATATCTGTTTAAATAAAAATCATTATTGTAGAAGAAGTTATGTTTAGAAACGTATTCATTAACTAACTAGGGTTTTTTATCTTTATCTTACAACACATGGATGCTTGGGGAGGGGAGTTGCAAGCAATTTATTAACTGTAATAAATCCCTGAAGCTTGTGAGTAATCTACTTCATACACAACCCCCCTCCTTTAGAAATATCATATTTTGGGGTCACTCATAAGTGACTTCATTCTCGGTCACCTGACTTTGAGATGACTGATTGGGAAAGAAAGATGCAGAGCTGCTTGTTCTGTGGGAACTGAGCCGATGGTCTCCATAAGGGATATGTTCAGGAGACAGGAGACACTGAGTTCCTCAGAAGCCGCTGGGCAATGCTGCCTCACTTATGCCCACAGAGGGTTTATTTTTCTCAGCAAGATATCTGCACCAGAACCACTGAACAGAAATGTCCTCTCGCCTCTGTCAAGTCTCTGTTAGATCCTTTAGGTCCCACACAGTACCGTCTTTAAAGAATCTTTTAAAAACTCTGCTCCATGGATGTACTTGACAGACCTTTTTCATTCTTCAAACCTTTACTGAGTGCACATGAACACAAGGTGTTGCCCTAGTGTTGTTTTTTTTTTTTTGGTGTTTTTTTTTTATTGTTGGTTGTTCAAAAAATTACACAGTTCTTAATACATCATCTTTCACAGTTTGATTCAAGTGGGTTATGTACTCCCAACTTTACCCCGAGCGCATATTCAAGATGAATTGTGGGGCTTTGACAAGTATTAAGTGCTCAATTCCCAGAGCTGCCCAAGCAAACACTAAGGGAAAATAATGATAATTTGTAGATTACATAGAATTGTTACCAAGTTTCCTGCACATATTGAGTTCATCTTCCCATTAGATTGTAAGTTGGTTGAAGGACAGTGTCGGAGACCAGCTCCAACAGGAGGTCTCAGGAGATGAACGGATGGTGAGGAGTCGGCGAAAGACGGGGTGGAGAAACAATAAAGACACCAAAGTGAAGGTGTTGATCCCAATCTTTACTTGTGAAGTTGATCATATATACTTTTCATTTAGGCAGGCTTACAGTATTTTGTGGTTACAAAACAGGAATTATTATTCAAACAAAACAAAATATTACGTAGCTACAATTAGAATAGAAGAATGTATCTTGGCTTATGCATAAGCAAGCATTTGTACTTTCAGTTAAAGTTTTTCTTTGAGCTGTTTCTGCTTAGTTAACTTTTAATAATAGTTACAGATGTCCCAAACTATTTGCCTATACCTTGACTATTCTTTCTTGACTTACTGACTGGAACCGATGCCATGGTTACGGCAAGTAGTTGATTTGTTATTACTTGTAATCAAACAAATGTAAGAGCACAAACCATTGTGCACAGGAACAAGAACAAGTTGTCCAGTACTAAGCACTAATCTTTCTTGTTAACATTAATTTTTCTTCTCTAGATTTTAATTTAATTTCTCAAAAACTTCCTTGAAAGGAATACAGGGAGTTTTTCTTTAGACATTAACAATTTACACTCCACATCTGAATCATGGCATTAGAGCTAACAGATCTATGCTTTAGAAGTAGTTGCATTAATTGGGAAAGTCATGATTTTTCCTTTATACTTAATGGTCATATGAGAAATCAGAACTATACTTATTAAAGAAATACAAAAACAAATCAGCCCATTCCCAGAAACATACTGCACTCCTCCAGAGGATGGACGCCTTGCGCCATCCACCTCAGTAGGGCCTTGCCATTGCCTGAGTCAGGGGAGGGGCGCAGCAGGACAGGGATCAGATCTTATCCTCTTTGTGTTTCTTAGTAGATCTGGCTTAGGACTAAATTAGACCCTGTATAGTAACAAAATTGGTTTGAATTGAAACTAACCACTACCAAGAAAAGAAATTTTAAAATCCTAAATGGAAAAGAGAATTTTTTATTTTGAAGAATTTTATAACTAGAAGGCTCTGACATATCGTAAGAGGTAATAATTTGTCTTCCCTTTCCCCTTTATGCTAGAAGAAGCAAAGGTGAAAAAAAAGAACTGAAAGAGCTGGCACAGTGGTGCACGCATGTAACCCAGCAGCTCAGGAGGCTGAGGCAGGAAGATAGTGAGTTCAAAGACAGCCTCAGCAAAAAGAAGGCACCAAGAAACTCAGTGAGACCCCGTCTCTAAACAAAATATAAAATAGGGCTGGGGATGTGGCTCAGTGGTCAAGCCCCTGAGTTCAATCTCTGGTAACTGCCCCCCTACACCCCACCCCTAAAAACAGAACTGAAAGAGATGTTAAATGCTGAATTGAGTGCTGAATCCTCAAGGCAAAAGGGAGGCTTTTTTTCCTGGGGAATTTGTTAACCTACCAGTTAGGGGTAAGGGCATCCCTGCATGTTAGGTGAAAGAATCCAACCTCCCCCAAAATGTGCCCTTGGACCAGCATCACTGGGAACACTTGGAACTCACTGACTGAGGCCAACTCTTCTGCAGAATGACCTCTGATCTTTCCCTCGGCTCCAAGCACCCACACCACATGGAAGGATATGAGGACAACTCTGGGCCAGGCCAGATAGCTCATAGATTTCACAGTAATAAATTCACATTGTCACAAGCACCTAAAATCATTCAGATATTTTTCTGAATAAATTGACCTTGTATTGTGTGTGTGTGTGTGTGTGTGTGTGTGTGTGTTTTAAGCAATTTACTGGGAAACATGAAAATTGGATTTAAAAATTTTAATCATTGCTTGTGCTATCGAGATCAAATAGGAATCATTGTTTCCCTGATGTGCATAAGGGTTTTCATGATCACACCATTCTTCCTCGTTTTGGTCATGCCCATTTTTTTTTGTTTGAGGAAATGAATCCCTAAGTTTAGTCAGGAAAACATTTCATTTATTGCCAAGCAAAAAAAATTATTCTTGTAAGACTCTAGACTTATTTATTTTATTTTGTTTATATTTAGATTTTAAAATTAGTTGTGCTTAACTGAAGCACTGACTTTCTATTTAAATTTAAATACTTTAAGCTTCTTAAGGAACTGAGATTTGGAATTTTAATGAAAGCTGAGTTGGCCTATTGATCATGTGCAATGAATTATTAGAACCAAAGACAAGAATGTCTGGGCATTGAAGATAATAAGACAGTTTACTAATATATGGTATCATCATCAGGTCACAAAGTATCACTACAAATAATAGTTATTACATGATAAATTTTCTGAGTCAATTTCTTTTTTGTTTCTTAAATCATAATTGTTAATACATTTTAAATGTATAAATTAATGTACATTTTGCAAATTAAAGGGATTCATTGATTTTTCCCTACTTGCATTAATATATTGTGCATTAATTTCAATTCTTTTTTCTGTAAAATGGGGATTATAGGTTATCTTATAGATTGTTGTGTAAACCAAATAAGTTAATGCATGTAAAAGTCTTTTAGGCATTTAATAAGTGTTAGGTATTTTTATCTAATGTGTGTCTTTATTCGTTACTCAATTTGAAAAATCCTGATTGAATTCAGGTATGTAAAAATTCATCTTTTCAAAGATATTCAATGTTTTGATAGAATGGATTATCCGAAATTCAATCTAATTTTTACAGAACACATGCCACTTTTAAACTACATTAAACAAGGTTTTCAAAGTCAGGCATTTACGTGTATTGAAGCAATCTAAGAAGACTCACACTCAAATTATTTTTCTATGAAATATGCCCTAGATGATTATGATGATTATGGTTATTATTATTGCAGAGCAGAGGGTTTACTATTAAGTTGATCTCATTCCTATGCTGCATTATATAAATTCTAAGGAGCAAGTACATATTATGTCACAAAGTGTCATTCATGAGTTATGATTGTTAATAATGGATTCTAATGGTGACCATGATGATGATTCAATCTAATGCCTGACATTAAAAAGAGCATAAAAGATAAGGAAAATTGTTTGGGTATCATCCTTCACCCTACTCCACACCCGTGACCCACAGAAATTAGCCAGTAAAACATAAGAAAAACTTATATGTAGATAAAATTATATAAACATACATTGAGAGATTTTTTTAATGCCCCATGAAATTGTCCCTCCTGAAATGATCTTTATATTTAAGACCTTTACAATAGCAGTATGCACAAATCAGAGATTGCATTTTTAAATCCCTGAACATTTACTTTTAGTTTTCCCTTTTACACAACCACAGACCATGTACCAATTTCTCATAGTAAAATCTGCTGGAACTGCCTTCCATGTAGAATTTTATTTCTTTTTCTGAAAACATCCAAATATCTACCTATAAAAGAGATTGTCATATTGATCTTTTTGATACGGGGAGTTAAAAGAAAGTACATGTCACTGATTTCTAAATGACTTGAAGTTCATCCAGGTAGTTGAGAGAGAAAACAGAGAACGTAAGAAATGTCAAGTACTTGTAGCTTCCAGCTCCATTTCAAAGTTGATTTATTGTAAATCAATGCTAATAAGGTATCCTCTTGTTTAGGGTAATTATTTAGAGAAAGCAATACCTACAACTGACCTAGATAGTGTGGTGTTTTTAGTCATTTCTGGATAAACTTTTACTACAATTTTCGTGAACACCAAGTATCGCAAGAATCCCTACTTTCTCTATTTCTCTCTCTACTTTCTCTATTCTCCTGGGGGATTTCATATTCACCCTTTGCTGTAACAGTTGCCTTCAAGACATTGACTCCCAAATCAACACCTGCAGTTCTAGGGTGTCTGTGAAGGGCATTTCCACGTGATTATCCCACAGATAACTCACATTCAACATTATTCAAATCAAATCCACCAAAGCATCCTATACATCTGCTATTCCTCACATATTCCTGTTTTCCTGAGTGATCCCACCAGCTAGCCAGCCTGCCCAAACTGATTTGTTTTCTTTACCGTTTCCTCTTCAACTAGGACTTTAAAGTTCTCCATATCCTTCTCCATGAGGGCTTCAGAGATTTTCTTCCACCTTCAACACAGCACGTCTTCAGATACAGACCACTTCATTTTGATCTTGTTTTAGCACTCAGATTATTCTTTTGAACTAAACAGGTGTGTCTAAAACCTGGGGAACCAGGTTTCACAGTTATAGACCACTGCTCCTTTGACTCACATGCACAATTCTATGAGTGGGTCTATCTGCATGTTCTAGACCTAGAGATCTGATGATTTTCTAAAACCCAGTCTATCTCCCTCTAGATGTCCCTGTTTTCAGTCTGCACTCACTTGAAAGAGATATATGGTCCCCTATTTTTGATACTCTGCAATCATTGATATCCATGCTCATACCCAAGCCTGGCTTCCAGAGACACACCTGGGCTCTCTGGTGGCCCATTGCATGATGGGGGGTGGGACGTTTTATGAGGTTTCTATTGCCAAGTTCCTTGCTTATAAATCAGGCCTGACACAGCTTCACAGAGCCTAGTCCCGGCCCCATAGGCTGATACCCTGCCAACTTTCCAGAAGTAGCAGGCTCCTCAGAAGGACCCAGGGCTTGGCAGCATCCACTGGTACTATCCCACCAGCCCCTTGAAGCCTAGCTGGAGTCTCCATAGAAACAGGGTACATCTCTATGGAAATAGGCTCCCTCCTCCCGCCCCAGTGTGATGCAGCTCTCAGATAAGCTCAATAGTGAGGGTCTTTCCATTTATAGCAATTAGGATAACCATGTGTTCTGAGCTTGCTGAGCCTTAGATGGCAGATTCCTGCTATATTCTTTGAGATTTCTGCCATCAATGTTGCCTGAGATGCAAACTTGCCATCCCACTAAATATAAGACACTGTTCTAAGTCAAGACAAATCCCACAACTAATAACACACACACACACACACACACACACACACACACACACACACACATGCACACGCCCATCCATCATGGTGAGCAAGGCTTTGTATCTGTGATACAGACCGAATGCACCCAACAATCACATTCACTGCTTCAAACAGATCGTGATCAGGAAACAACTGATGTCACTTGCAAAATGTGATATGTCCTGGACTATCACTGTGGTAAAAAAAGAAGTAGAGAAATGCAAAAAAAAAAAAATGGGAGAAAATACTTAACCTCTTAGAGACCTAAAAAAATATTTAGATGTGGTTCCAACCAATCCTGAGTTAAAAATCATCTTGAAAAAATGCTTTAACTTCTATTTATCAATTTACTTACTTACTTACTTACTTACTTACTGCAGTACTGGGGATTGAACCCAGTGGCACTCTACCATGAAGCTATATCCCCAGAAATTTCAATTATTTGGGGAGGGGGGCCTTGCAGAGTTTCAAATTTATGATCCTCCTGCCTTAGTCTCCCAAGTACCTGGGATTACAGGCAGGTACCACTCTTCCCCATTAATTACTTACTTTTAAAATAAGGCTATTTTTAAAAATTTAAGTATAATTTGTACTCAAAGAATACCCAGATCTAAAGTGTATAGGTTTATAATATTTTAAATATATATGAACTACCAAAAATCAGGATATAAAGCATTTCCATCACTTTAAAAAATTCCTTCATGCTTCAACTGATATCACCCCTGAGCTCCAAAAAAAAAAGACCACCATTATTACTTGACCATTATAGCTGTTTTGCTAATTTTTGAACTTTATTTAAGGGAAACATACAGTATATATTTTGTATCTGGTTTCTTTCACCAAGAAACTTATTATTAGATTTGTCAATGTTATTAATGTTCTAGTATTTGTGTTTCTAAAGTAACTGAATTATTCCACTGCATGATAAACCGTCATTTGTCTTCTGTCCTTCTGCTGAAGGCATAATATTTGTTTGAGTTATTATGAATTTTTACACAAGAATTTTTGTGAACTGTGCATTAATTTTCTTGGAAATATTCTAGGAATGGGATTGTTTTGAATAGAATAACTACATATTTAACTAAATTAGAAATTACTAAACATTTTTGAAAAGTAAGTGTAAAGTGTATAGACTTCAAATTTCACCTTGAGTATCTATTGAAATAGCTAGAAAGCATGTTGTTTTTATCATTATAATAACCAAAAAGAGCAGAAGAAAATGCAAATTAATGTCTTTCCTTGACTTATTAGGGATGAAGATTATAAGGCAAACAATTAACCGAAATATGGGGAGAGATAAGCAACCGAAATAATCCAGGCATTTTTTAACTATGGGAGAACCCACTAGATAGATAGGAGTTTATGTATAAAAAAAAAAAACCCAAATGAAAAATAGCTAATGGATTGCTAAAGACTAAGTATAGACTGGTTTAAGAGCATAAAGACCGAGAGGGCTATAGACATAAGATGTTTGTATTTTTTCTTTTTCTCCATGGATTCCACCAAATGCTCCCAGGAAGATAGGGAAGTATTCTGAGAAAGTGTCTTTAACGGTATCATTGCTTGGATAGGTGGAGGGACAAAGAGAAGCAACAGCAGCCAAAACTCCTCCCAGACCCATTTCCTGATTTTTTGCATAGAACAAAAGCTGTAATCTTCAGGGGCAAGAGTAACAGAAACTGTTACATTAGGACACTCAACGTAAAACCTTTGCAGCTATGGAAAGGAACAGGCCGAAATGTCTAACGTCGGGAGGAATAAGAACTAGGCTCAGCCATATTGCTAGAAAGTGGGTCACTGTTAAGGCCATATTCCTGTGACTGAGTTTACAGTACCTAAGACAGGGCTTCCTGGAAACATCAGAAATCCCTTCTATGTTTCCCACTATTCCACTAACATGCATTGACTGAAAATAACAGTAGAATACAGCTGAGAATTCTTCAAGAAATAGATTATCTCTGGAGAACAGCGAAAATAGAATTCCCAAAAGCAAGCAGGGAACAATGTTAACAAACTGAACTCAGCCATATAGAATAAGGATAACATTACAGTCAATTGAGATCAATCCCAGAATGCAAGGCTGGTTCAATATTCAAAAATTCAATCAATCGAATTTCCATAGTAACAGAGTAAATAAGAAAAAATATGTATCATTTCAATAGATGCAGAGAAGATAAGAAAATTCAATATCTATTTATGATAAAAACTATAAGTAAATGAAACTAGGGGCATTGTTCAGTGGTAGAGTGCATGCTTAGTATGCATAAGGCTCTGAATTCAAAACCCAGCACACATACACCAAAAAAAAAAATACTAGTAAAAAATGGATAGACATTTTCTAACTTGATAAAAGGCATTGAGTAAATGTAATGTGCCAGACACATAGCTTATATTATCTCAAAACTTTTTTCAGTAGCTGTGAAATAGACATCATTAATATCCTAAGCAAGGAACAAACTGATGAATAGAGATGAGCTGACTTTTTTACAAATAACATCTAGTAAACAACAGATGGATTTCAATCCACATCTATCTGGACCAAGAGCCTACTGTTTTATTATAATATTTTTCTTTTAAGATTGAACAAGAAACAGAAATTTTAGTTCAAAACAATGGATCACGGATTAGCATGGATAACATGATAGAAAACAAGTAATTGTATCAATCATTATTTTTTTTTCAGGAAATGTAATGTTTGGTGAGGTAAATCTTATAATACAAAAGAAGAAAAATACCTAAGTATATATCATTTGTCAAAATTTCTTGTATCTTATAAGACTTAAAAAAATAAAAGTTTCTACTGAAAAAATAGATCAATGTATTTAAAAGCAGGTGACTTATAATTTTACTTTTAAAAAAATAATCGGAGGGGGGGGATCCATCATGGCAGCCGGCAAGGAAGCAGGGATTCCAATGTCTCCATTTTAACGGGACCAGAACGACCCACTGCAACAGCCGCAGCCTACCTACGGAGGAACTTCTAACAAAATTCCCTTAAGAGGAGAGCAGCCGAGAACTGGTAGGTTTATTGGAAGTGACAGTTTGTCCCAGAGAAGTGGATCTTGGCTGACCACGTGGGCACAGAGGTACAGTACTGCAGCCATCAGCCGCTCCTGCAAGCGGCTCTCACGGGAAGCCTATCTCTGGCTCAGCGTGCAGCTGCCCCACCCACCTGCCTGGCTCTAGACCACACGGCCTCCACAGGCAGCTCCACGACGGGTGCAGGTGTTTAGTCCCCCAGCCAGCACCCCCCAAGGCAAGCGGCCAGCACCCGGCGGCCGGCCCACCCCGCCTGAACCGGCAGGCGCCCTTCACCATCCGGGCTCGCACAGGAGGCCCATCTCGCTCAGCGAAAGGCTGCCCCACCCACCTGCCTGGCTCTTGACCATGCGGCCGCAGCTTCCTGGCTCCACAGGTGGCTCCACGGCGGGTGCAGGTGTTTAATCCTCCAGCCAGCACCCCCTAACGCAAGCAGCCGGCACCCGGCGGCTGGTCGCTCTGCCCGAACCGGCAGGCATTCTTTACAATTCAGGCTCGCACGGGAGGCCCATCTCTCGCTCAGCGAGAGGCTGCTCCACCCACCTGCCTGGCTCTTGACCACGTGGCCGCAGCTTCCTGGCTCCACAGGCAGCTCCACGGCGGGTGCAGGAGTTTAGTTCTGCAGCCAGCACCAGCTTCTGCAAGTGGCTGGCACCTGGATCTGCGCGGCCCAAACAGGCAGGTATCCTTCACCATCTGGGATACCACAGGAGGCCCATCTCTCCCTCAGCGAGCTGCTGCTCCCACACGCCTGGCTCTAAACCACGCGGCCGCAGTTACCCGGTTCCACAGGCGGCTCCACAGCAGGTGCAAGAGTTTAGTCCCACAGCCAGCACCCGCTTTGGCTAGCGGCTGGGACCCAGAGCTGCGCGGCCCGCCCCGCCCAACCGGCAGGTGCCCTCCACCATCCAGGCTCTCACTGGAGGTCCATCTCTTGCTCTGCGAACGGCTGCCCCACCCACCCGGCTCTTAACCACGCGGCAGTATGAAAAGACAAGGAAAGAAAGGACCACAAGCAATGCAGGTCAACTCAACTTTAGAAGAGGCAATAGCTGCAACAGAGGGAATATCAGAGAAAGAGTTCAGGATATATATGCTTCAGATGATCTGGAGTCTCAAGGAAGACATGAGACAGCAAAATCAGACAATGAAATATCACATTGACAAACAAATCCAGGAAGTAAAAGATCAATTTCACAGGGAGATAGAGGTAATAAAAAACAAACAAATAGTAATCCTAGAAATGCAGGAAGCAATAAACCAACTTAAAAACTCAATTGAGAATACTACAAGCAGGGTAGATCACTTAGAAGATAGAACATCAGCCAATGAAGACAAAGTATTTAAACTGGAAAAGAACATAGACAGCTCAGCAAGACTGCTAAGAAACCATGAGCAGAACATTCAAGAATTATGGGACAATATCAAAAGACCAAATTTAAGGGTCATTGGGATACAGGAAGGCACAGAGATCCAAACCAAAGGAATAAATAATCTATTCAATGAAATAATACGAGAAAACTTCCCAGACTTGAGGACTGAGACAGAATCCCAAATCCTAGAAGCCTACAGGACGCCGAATGTGCAAAACCATAAGAGATCCACACCATGGGCTGGAATTGTGGCTTAGTGGTAGAGCACTTGCCTAGCAAGTGTGAGGCACTGGGTTTGATTCTCAGCACCACATATGAGTGGATAAATAAATAAAAGGTCCATTGACAGCTAAAAAATATTAAAAAAAAAAGAGATCCACACCTAGACATATTCTAATGAAGATGTCCAACATACAGAATAAGGAAAGAATTTTAAAAGCTACAAGAGAAAGGAAGCAGATTACATTTAGGGGTAAACCAATCAGGATAACAGCAGATCTCTCAACACAGACGCTGAAAGCTAGGAGATCCTGGAATAACATATTTCAAACACTGAAAGAAAATAGGTTCCAATCAAGAATCGTGTACCCGGCGAAATTAAGCTTCAGGATGGAAGATGAAATTAAAACCTTCCACGATAAACAAAACTTAAAAGAATTCATAGCTAGAAAACCTTCTCTTCAAAAAATCCTTGGCAAAACATTAGAGGAAGAGGATGTGGAAAATAACATTGAAAACCAACATTGGGAAGTAGGACAGTAAATGGGGGAAAGTAATCAAAGAGGAAAACAAACCAGGTTTAGTATCATCAATAAACAAATATGGCTGGAAGAACAAACCATATCTCAATAATAACCCTAAATGTTAATGGCTTAAACTCACCAATTAAGAGACACAGGCTAGTTGAATGGATCACAAAACAAGACCCAACAATATGCTGCCTGCAGGAGACACATTTGATAGGAAAAGATATACATAGACTGAAGGTGAAAGGTTGGAAAAAATCATACCACTCATATGGACTGCGGAAACAAGCAGGAGTATCCATACTCATATCTAATAAAATAGATTTCAAGCCAAAGATAATCAAAAGGGATAAAGAGGGACACTACATACTGCTTCAAGGGAACCATACACCAACAAGACATAACAATCATAAATATATATGCCCCAAATAATGGTGCAGCTATGTTCATCAAGCAAACACTTCTCAAGTTCAAGAGTCTAATAGACCACCATAGAACAATCATGGGAGACTTCAACACACCTCTCTCACCACTGGACAGATCTTCCAAACAAAAGTTAAACAAGGAAACTATAGAACTCAACAACACAATTAACAACCTAGACTTAATTGACATATATAGAATATACCATCCAACATCAAGTAGTTACACTTTTTTCTCAGCAACACAAGGATCCCTCACAAAAATAGATCATATATTATGTCACAGGGCAACTCTTAGACAATATAAAGGAGTAGAGATAATACCATGCATCTTGTCTGATCCTAATGGAATGAAACTGAAAATCAATGATAAAAGAAGGAAGGAAAAATCAGGCATCATTTGAAGAATGAACAATAGGCTACTGAATGATCAATGGGTTTTAGAAGACATTAAGGAGGAAATTGAAAAATTTCTAGAGTTAAACGAAAACAAAGACACAACATATCGGAATCTATGGGACACATTGAAAGCAGTTCTAAGAGGAAAATTTATTTCTTGGAGTTCATTCCTTAAAAAAAGAAAAAAACAACAAATAAATGATCTCATACTTCATCTATAATCCTAGAAAAAGAAGAGCAAAACAACAGCAATAGGAGTATAAGGCAAGAAATAATTAAAATCAGAGCTGAAATTAATGAAATCAAAACAAAAGAAACAATTGAAAAAATAGACAAAACTAAAAGTTGGTTCTTTGAAAAAATAAATAAGATTGACAGACCCTTAGCCATGCTAACGAAGAGAAGAAGAGAGAGAACCCGGATTACTAACATACGGGATGAAAAAGGCAATATCACAACAGACACTTCAGAAATACAGAAGATAATCAGAAATTATTTTGAATCCTTATACTCCAATAAAATAGAAGATAGTGAAGGTACAGATAAATTTCTTAAGTCATATGATATGCCCAGATTGAGTCAGGAGGATACAGACAACCTAAACAGACCAATAACAATAGAGAAAATAAAATAAACTATCAAAAGACTACCAACTAAGAAAAGCCCAGGACCGGATGGGTATACAGCAGAGTTTTACAAAACCTTTAAAGAGGAACTAACACCAATACTTTTCAAGCTATTTCAGGAAATAGAAAAAAAGGGAGAACTTCCAAATACATTCTACGAGGCCAACATAACACTAATCCCTAAACCAGACAAAGACACCTCAAAGAAAGAAAACTACAGACCAATATTTCTAATGAACCTAGATGCATAAATCCTCAATAAAATTCTGGAGAACCGGATTCAAAAACATATCAAAAAAAATATACACCATGATCAAGTAGGATTCATCCCTGGGATGCAAGGCTGGTTCAATATACGGAAATCAATAAATGTTATTCACCACATCAATAGACTTAAAAATAAGAACCACATGATCATCTCAATAGATGCAGAAAAAGCATTCAACAAAGTACAGAATCCCTTTATGTTCAAAACTCTAGAAAAATTAGGGATAACAGGATCATACCTCAACATTGTAAAAGCAATCTATGATAAGCCACAGGCCAGCATCATTCTGAATGGAGAGAAATTGAAGGCATTCCCTCTAAGATCTGGAACAAGACAGGGATGCCCTCTCTCACCACTTCTGTTCAACATAGTTCTCGAAACACTGGCCAGAGCAATTAGACAGACGAAAGAAATTAAAGGCATAAAAATAGGAAAAGAAGAACTTAAATTATCACTATTTGCTGATGACATGATTATATACCTAACAGACCCAAAAGGGTCTACAAAGAAACTATTAGAGCTAATAAATGAATTCAGCAATTGTCAGGGTATAAAATCAACACGCATAAATCAAATGCATTCCTGTATATCAGTGACAAATCCTCTGATACGGAAATGAGGACAACTACTCCATTCACAATATCCAACCAAAAAATAAAATAATTGGGAATCAACCTAACAAAAGAGGTGAAAGATTTATACAATGAAAACTACAGAACCCTAAAGAAAGATATAGATGAAGACCTTAGAAGATGGAAAAATATACCCTGTTCATAGATAGGCAGAACCAACATCATCAAAATGGCGATACTACCAAAAGTTCTCTATATGTTCAATGCAATGCCAATCAAAATCCCAACAGCATTTCTTGTAGAAATAGATAAAAGAATCATGAAATTCATATAAAATAATAAAAGACCCAGAATAGCAAAAACAATGCTAAGCAGGAAGTGTGAATCAGGCGATATAGCAATACCATACCTCAAATTATACTACAGAGCAATAGTAACAAAAACAGCGTGGTAATGGTACCAGAACAGACAGGTAGACCAATTGTACAGAATAGAGGACACAGTAACCAATCCACAATACTACAACTATCTTATATTTGATAAAGTGGCTAAAAGCATGCAATGGAGGAAGGATAGCATCTTCAACAAATGGTGCTGAGAAAATTGGAAATCTATTTGCATCAAAATGAACCTGAATTCCTTTCTCTCACCATGCACAAAAGTTAACTCAAAATGGATCAATGAGCTTGATATTAAATCAGAGACACGGCGTCTGATAGAAGAAAAAGTTGGCTATGATCTACATACTGTGGGGTCGGGCTCCAAATTCCTCAATAGGACACCCATAGCGCAAGAGTTAACAGCTAGAATCAACAAATGGGACTTACTCAAACTAAAAATTTTTTTCTCAGCAAAAGAAACAATAAGAGAGATAAACAGGGAGCCTACATCCTGGGAACAAATCTTTACTCCACACACTTCAGATAGAGCCCTAATATCCAGAGTATACAAAGAACTCAAAAAATTAGACAATAAGACAACAAATAACCCAATCAAAAAATTTGGCCAAGGACCTGAACAGACACTTCTCAGAGGAGGACATACAATCAATCAACAAATACATGAAAAAATGCTCACCATCGCTAGCGGTCAGAGAAATGCAAATCAAAACTACCCTAAGATACCATCTCACTCCAGTAAGATTGGCAGCCATCATGAAGTCCAACAACAACAAGTGCTGGAGAGGATGTGGGAAAAGGGTACACTTGTTCGTTGTTGGTGGGACTGCAAAATGGTGCAGCCAATTTGGAAAGCAGTATGAAGATTTCTTGGAAAGTTGGGAATGGAACCACCATTTGACCCAGCTATTCCCCTTTTTGGTCTATTCCCTAAAGACTTAAAAAGAGCATGCTACAGGGACACTGCTGCATCGATGTTCATAGCAGCACAATTCACGATAGCAAGATTGTGGAACCAACCTAGATGCCCTTCAATAGATGAATGAATAAAAAATGTGGCATTTATACACAATGGAGTATTACTCTGCATTAAGAAATGACAAAATCATAGAATTTGGAGGGAAATAGATGGCATTAGAGCAGATTATGCTAAGTGAAGCTAGCCAATCCTTAAAAAATAAATGCCAAATGACTTCTTTGATATAAGGGGAGTAACTAAGGACAGAGTAGGGACGAAGAGCAGGAGAAGAAGATTAACATTAAATAGGGATGAGAGGGGGGAGGGAAAGGGAGAGAGAAGGGAATCTGTAGGGAAAGGGAAGGTGATCCTCAGGGTTTTATAAAATTACATACAAGAGGATGTAAATCAATGGAAGTGTAACTGAGGTGATTCTGCAAGCTGTATATGGGGTAAAATGGGAGTGCATAACCCACTGGAATAAAAATGTGAAATATGATATATCAAGAACTATGTAATGGAGGGGTAAGACAAGATAATACAAATGGAAGAAATGATTTACAGTAGAAGGGGTAGAGAGAGAAAAAGGGAGGGGTGGGGAGGGGAGGAAGGATAGTAGAGATTAGGACTGACAGAAGAATACATCAGACACTAGAAAGGCAATATGTCAATCA
Organism: Ictidomys tridecemlineatus; assembly: GCF_052094955.1. Classification (NCBI taxonomy): domain Eukaryota; kingdom Metazoa; phylum Chordata; class Mammalia; order Rodentia; family Sciuridae; genus Ictidomys; species Ictidomys tridecemlineatus. The sequence goes on from NW_027522036.1 coordinate 36,669, forward strand.
ATGGAAGGGTAACTGATGTAATACAGCAATCTGTATACGGGGTAAATTTGGGAGTTCATAACCCGCTTGAATCAAACTGTGAAATATGATGTATTAAGAACTGTGTAAGGTTTTGAACGACCAACAATAAAATAAATAAATAAAAACACATTCAAAAATCCAAATGGCATACATCATCAGTTTTGTTAAGTGCATGATATACTTCATGTTGATTTCAAATCTGCAACTAAAAGAATGTTCAGAATTTAAACAGAGGTAGCTTATATTCTATATATTTTAAACAAAAATACTTAGTACACAAGTTGAGTTTGGTGGAATTGGCAATGTCCACATGACAAGTAGCAAATTGAAAAG